>NC_073396.1:16946657-17059157 GCF_028641065.1 Leucoraja erinaceus
ATCGCCACTTCCTTCCATCCAGTCCATCTTCATTGTACATTGCATGAGGAAAGCTGGAAGTATCATCGAGGACACCTGCCAATCTTGCCATTTCCTTTTCTCTCACAAGAGTTGCATTGCACATAAATAAACCTTTTGGCCCACCTTGTCCATGTTGGCCAAGATAGCATACTGATTTTGTCCCTTTTGCTCACCGCCCTCTAAACCCTATCTATATATCAGTCCAAATGTGTAGGAAGGAACTGCAGATGCTGGTTTAAACATAAGATAGATACAAAATGCTGGAGTAATTCAGCAGAAGAGGTAGCATAAGGAATGGGTGGCGTTTCAGATCCAGTCTGAAGAAGGGTCTCGACCCGAAACGTCACCCATTCCATCTTTCCAGAGATACTGCCTGTCCCACTGAGTTACTCCAGTATTTTGCATCTATTGTATTGTATTGTATTGTATATCTTTATTTTATATATCAGTCCAAATGTATATCTATCTTTTATATATCAGTCCAAATGTATTTTAAAAGTTGTAAATGTATCCACTTCTAGAGCTTTGACATCTTATTCCAGATATCGACTATACTACAAATGAAAGGCTTACCCCCGAGGTCCCTCATAAATCTTTCCCCTCTCACCTTAAACCTGTGCCATCTACTTTTAGAGTTCTGTATTTTGGAGAAATAGGGACCAAGCATTCACTTTATCAATGCCCCTCATGATAGTGTATACCTCAATAAGATCAGCCTCCTATGTCCCAAAGGAAAAAGTCCCTGACTATCCAACCCCTTTCTGTAATTCAAGTCCAGGCAACACCCTGTTGCGTTTCAACTTAATGATATCCTTCTTATAACTAGATGACCAGAATTACACACAGTATTCCAAGTATGGTTTCACCAACGACTTGTATAGATACATCATGATGTCCAAACTTTTGTACTCAATACCCTTCCCAATGAAGGCAATCATATCAGAAGCCTTCTATCTTCTGCAAGAAGATACAGGATCTTGAAAGCCCAAGCGTCTAGACTTCAGAACAGCTTCTTTCACACTACTATCAGACTCATGAACTATTCACTTTTCTACTCCTCCTTCCCAGAGGCGCAGCTATGTACTATTACTCTTAACGCTGCCTCATTCAGTTATTTCATGATTGCACTTTAGTATTCTTTTGCACCACAATCTTTGCCCCATTCTGCAGTTTTGCATTTGCCATTCATATTGTTGTATCCATTATTACAATTTACTTCGCACTTTATGCAAACAAGGAATTTCATTGCTCCCTGGTGTATATGACAATAAACTCATCTGAATCCAAATCGCAACAATCACGAAGTCAGATATCTCATCCTTTCAACACATTTGCACAAGACTGTCATCGTTGACAGTTCAAATAGTCGACTCTTTGGTCGTGTGGCAGTTTGGGGCACGAGAAACAGAAACACCATTTCTCCTTCAATGCAACGTGTAACGACAGGAAATTACAGCACTCAAAAACTGAGGAGAGCAAAATGTGCTCCGTATCCCAACAATATGATGAAATAGAATGTAGATTAAAATTATTTATAATTATTTTTCAAAAACTTGAATTCGAACAACTAAATATTAAAATTGTTTGTCTAACTTATATTCGAACGACGATGCAAATTATTCTTGCATAAATGTTTAAAAAAGGAATTTGCTACCCACAATTCTATGCAAAGGTGAAGTTTTAAAAGTGACAAATAACCACATTCCACAAAACTGAATATCGCCTTGCATATAAACAAATGCGGAGATGAAGCGTGGTGGGCAGTTCACCACTCTATCGTCGAAATATCATTATAAAATTGGTAGAAAGTAAATTGCACAAATTGGTATATGGACTAAACTAATAATATTCAAACTGTACAGTTGGTTATATAAGCTAGTGACACGGTTTTATTCAAAACGCACAAAATTGTCTCCGTGAAATATGTGAATAATGTGACTCTTTACACTGCAGAGTGCCCCAGTAACAGGTGAAGGGGGGGAGAGGGCGTTCGATTACCGTGGGGCTTGGAGTGAACACAGGGGAACCCCTGTGAGTGGGTGACAAGAGGGAGGTGGCGAGCGGAGTCTCGGGGAGAGGACGAGGGTCCGTAAAGAGATTGCGGCGCCCCGGGGGGGAGGTCTCCCCGCTATTTACATTGTAGGACTGGAGAATCTCTCTGCCCAGTCTGTTGCCGCCGCCGGGCGAGTAGGCTAGCGTTCGCTGCATGGCTCCTACCTTCGGTAATCTCTGTCTCCATGCCCCAATCATGTGAGCTGCGTCTGGTCCTCTCCACAGTAAACTGTTCAAAATAAATGAATGCCGTCCTCGAGCCGTGTTCCTATCCGCTCCTGGTGCTTCAGTTCAGCTCAGCCCATGTCGTCTCCACGTTGCCTCGCTTGTCAACACTCCGCTCCCGTTATAATCGCCCCCCCCCCCCTACTCTCCCCCCGTCGGCACCATCGCGCCTGCGCCGCCCTCACGCTGGCCGCCAACCCGATCCGCCCGGCGGCCTGGAACGGCGGAGCTCCGGCTGGCTGGCTGGCCGACCGACGGCGCTACGAAGTGAACACTCGACTCAGAATTCCGCGAGTTCGCCGTGGCTTAAAAATCGCCGCACTGCAACAATCGTCTCCGTGTTTCAGGACGATTTTCTATGATCAACAGCCAGGAGAGCAGGTTCCAATTCTGCTCCTGGAACTCGAGGAGAAAAAATGTAGGCTGCGGCAGTCCGGATGAACTGCTGAAGATAGCCCCTGCCGACTCTCGGAGTTTTGGGTGAGCACAAAAGGACCCACTGTGAAATTTTAAAGAAGAGCCGAAGAGCTATATCACTAAAGTAGATCGAGGAATCTGCAAGACAGAAGGCGCTCAATTGGTCCCATGCATGTGTCAAATTCCTAATATTTCTATTTGATCCTACACCCAGCATTTCTCTCCAAAATGCCTGCATAATATTTAAATCCAGCATGCTTTAAATTGCAAAGCGGGGTAGTGGTGGGGAGACTAGGGAGAATGTTTGTGAGAGTGTGTAGATCAAGAAAGACTAAATAACACAGTTGATGAAGCAAAAAAAACCACAAAGTGCTGGAGTAATTCAACGGATGAGGCAGCATCTCTGTATAGAATGAATATGCAACGTTGTGGGTCGGGACAGAAGAAGGACGCCGATCTGGAATATGGTCTATCCATGTTCTCCAGAGATGCTGCCTGACCCAGTGGGTTACTCCAGCATTTTATGGGGGGTTTTCTGTAAACCATCATCTGCAGTTTCTTGTGACAACGTGATGGAACAACCTACGCACTAACATGTCCATTGCCAATTTCTTACTCTGTTGTCCTCTTCTTCTTAGGTAATCCCTCGGGATCCAGGATGACTTGCATCCCACTCCAGTTCCATGAGTTGGCTGATATGGACAACGCGTGATTCATGGGCTCTGCCTTAGATGAGGCAAGATGTCCCCGATGGAGGAGGTGGAAGGTAATTTGCAAGATGGTGTATTCCATCTGGCATTTACATAAGAGTTATGACTATTCCCAGTGCATGGACTTGGGATTCTTAGTGCCAACTCTATTGCCCCTCAGTTTTGAGAGGTCATGGGCCAACAATTCCCCATGTTAGACGTGATGGAACACTTCTCAAAGGGTTGGGAACTGCATTGAAACTATTCTTCTCTCCAACTACATAATCTTTTCCGTGCCAGAATTTGGCACAGCGAGTGTGTTTCAAGAATCAGGCATGTGAACTTGCCCATCATAGCTGAGTATAATTGAGTTTCGGTGTTGGTGATGTTGGCTAACAGGAGGACCCTCGTCCCAGTTTGCTTCCAGTAGATTTGGAGGATTTTGCAGAGAGAGTTTTGGGTATCTCTCCAGTACTTTGGGTTGCCTGCCGCAAATAGTCCAAGTCACAGAAATATACAGGATATGGAACAAGCCGCCAGAGGAGATAGTTGAGGTAGGTGCTATAACACATTTCAGAGACATTGGCATATGTACATGGATAGGAAAGGTTTAGAGGAATATGGACCAAACACAGGCAAGTAAGACTAGTGTAGATGGGGCATCTTGGTTGGCATGTTGGTCCAAATGGTCTGTTTCTGTGCTGGATGACTATTACAGGGCTCACTGTTGTCCATAAGACCAAGAATTTAGTGCTGAATTTAAGGTCTTAATCTTCAAATACCGTTTACCTCCGTGGTCAAAGACTGCACTGGCATTCTGAAGAATACGGCAAATTTCATCATCAATGCTTGCCTTCATTGACAGCTGGTTCTAGAAAACAAGCAATTTGCGCTGAGTGGTGCTCATTGCTGTTCCCTCTGCTTTGTGCGGCTCCTGTCAAGTTCTGAGAGCCATTTTATAGTTTCTGATGTCACTTTGTGGATTTCTGCAGTCCCTGTCTGGATGTCTAGAAATTGTTCACAAGGTGGATTATGTGAATTTCTTTACCTTAGTATTTAGGGTTGTCCACCATTTTTCAATTTTGCCTAAAATATACTGTAAGTCGTCCCAATGCAAACAGCATCCGACTGGAGAAAGAAACCGAAGAGCTCAGTCTCTGGAACTGTGATTAATATTTGGTTGGAATAGAACTGGGTACAATTTTCAAGCAGCAGTGGGTGGATAGATTGTTAAAGATTGTTTGAGCTGGACGAGCGAGTGAATAATTGTGCAAGAATGAGAAGCATTTTAATAGAAATGTGTTTCATTCTATGAATTGCACCATCCATGCTATTTGTGATACAGTTATGTTTCCAATCACTGGACACCCATTGAGAGGGATTGAGTTAAGCTCATCTGCGTCATTGGCAATGCATCTTTCATCTGGGGTTCATCTAAACTAATACCACCTGTTTGGCTTGGACTAAAGAGATTGTTTATGTGCTCTATGACTCTGACTTCAGTTCACCTTAGATGTCTCCCCGATGTTAAAGATGACATGATGGTCAATTTATAACTCCAAGTTTACAGGGCAGGTGTAATGAGGTGCTTGTTTTTAAGACCAATTTATAGCTCCTTTCCTGCTCTGATGTTGGTTAGGCAGAAAGCTGTGCCTGCTTCATTGGGTTAGGCTTTGGATGCTATTTCCAGTTGGTTACCTATTAAGATCGGAATAAGGCATGAGCAGCATGAAGGCCTGAGGAAACATTTTTATACACACCCAAGGCCCCCAAATAGGAGCAGGGGCACTCAGACCTTTGGACCTAGTCTGCCATCTAATAACATCATGGCTGACCCGATTGTAACCTCAACTCTAAGTTCCCCTCCACCCAGATTTGCTTATCTAAAATCTAACTACCCCTGGCATTACAATTAACTGGGAGAACAATCAGATATTGTTCTCCAGCTATATGTCTTGAAAGTCTGCTTCAACCGCCATTTGAGGAAAATGTCCCATAGATTCGCAATCCTGCGAGAGAGCGAAATTTTACAATCAGTGGAATGAGAATGAGTGGCCAAAAACTCACTGATTTAATCACAATTGTACCTGTTCATTTAGGCATACTTTCATTCAAGTGCACATTCTTGCGTCCAGTAGTCCCTCCCTTCCAGCTGATGCAGCCGAGCACATTTTCACGCTTCGGGAAGGTTGTCGGTCGGCCAGCACCGTATGCTCCCTCCGGTTGCTATAGTCCCGCCGTCAAACACCTGGAGTCGGGGCCAGGCCTGAGAGTGAGGATCGAGAGCCCCCGGGGGCGAGGATGTCGCTGAGCGACGGCTCCGAGGAGGACGTGGGGGTGAGGGAGGGGCGGTGCCCAGGGAGACGGCGAGCAGTGAGCGCAGCGGGTCGTGAGCCAAGAGATCAGCCCTCGGCTCACTCCTGCCCAAAGATCTTCCGCTCTAGGATCTTTGTTCTTGCCTCCACCTTCCGCCCCCAACCAGGCTTTCCCTCTCCTCTGCACCCCCTACTTTTCACTCACCTCCCACCCCGCTGCGGTTCACACCCAACCCCCGTCCTCACGCTTCCTAGCCTCTCATCTACCCACAACCTTGTTTTTCCTTCGCCCCCCCGACCCCCGTCCTCCTGCTGTGAACCCCTGCCCCAAACATACCCCCAGCTCTCACCAACCGCCCTGGTTTGTCACTGTTTCTGTTGCACGACCATTTACCCCCGTCCCTTTCTCGGGTCTCTGCTGCCGAACTGGAACTTACTATCAAATAGAACTGTTATGCTGAGATTTTTTTTGTGAGGGTTTGTATATGTTGTATCGTAATAGAATGAAGCTGACTGTACGTTCGGTGATTATTTTACCTTTTTATTTCAGGGTGAGGATGGATTGTCCATCATTACATATGAATCTGACACAGAAAAGGTAATGCAGTAATGTTAATGCAGTAAATTACCAGAAAAGGTAATGTTGGCAATGATTTGACAACATTCATCCTGTATGCTGTTTCAAAGTTGACACACTGCCACAGACACCTCTCCTTGTTGCCCACATAAATATTGCCAAAACTCCTGTGAATCTCCACCAACATTAACTACCGTATCGCTGCCCAGCATCCCAGAGATCACTCATAAATTAAATCCTGGGAGTACAACATCACTTCTTGCAAATGCCCTCAAATATTGCCATACACCTGGGAACCACCAATAAATATTTGCACGCTGTTGAACATCAGACACAAATATTGACACATAATGGGATTATCAGCACACTCTTGGGATTCAACTGCAAATACCAGCTAGCATTCCATCACCCTGGCAAAACTGACAAAATCATTCCTCAATAGTTTTTTTAAAATTCCATTTGCACAAAAGGCAGATGTTTTATCATTGCAGATGACAGTTTTTACTGGGTTAGAATACTTCAGCATTGTGCTTATTGGTCAACAGGCACAGAATAAAGTATACTGTACAATGCATGATTGTGAGTTGGTGTGTTCACCAGTGTCAGGATGAAATCTAAAAGCATGGTAATACACAGAACACAGTAAGATAGGAGTTGACGTAGACCACCTGTTCAGGCCTGCCCCACCTTTTACTATAATCACGTGATCCATGCTGGACTCGGCTCCTCTCCTGTGCAAGTTCTCCATACACTCAATTCCCAGCTCTTTCAGAAATGTATCTACCTCTTCTTCAATACAGGTGTCTTCACTTAGCGCTACCCCGCGTAACACTACTTAGCTATAGCGCTTTCATTTTGGAGCCTTATTTTTTCCGAAACTAAACAATAAAGAGACTGCAGAATGCAGCGGCATAAAGAGATTTGCGATTTTACCGACACAAATATTGCCATGGGATAACTTTTGCATCCACCTGAGTGAGTTGATGGGATCTCAATTTAACATCTCATCCAACAGTACAGCACTTCTCCAATGCTGCACTGGAATGTCAGCCTATGTTTTCACTTACATCTTTGGGGTGCAGGAGTTTACCTGTCACCTCCTGACTTGGAGCTGAGAGTGCTATCTTGGCCAAATAATAAAGTATATTTATAGGGTAATACATTTTATTTTCCTTTTAGAAACCTAGAAAGAAGAAATCAAATAAACCACCCGTGTCCCCAAGTAAGTAATAATTTGAGTTCAGCAAAGCAGCTGCTTTTATGTTCTGACTGCCTAAATCATAAGCTTGTACGTAAATTACAACACTGAGGGAGGGAAGATGAAAATAATGATGGTTTTAAACCAACTGATTTGGAGAGACGTTCATGGAAGCAGGTTCAATACTTATTTTGCATGCCACCCAATATTGCACTAGGAATGTCAATCTGTACCATTATGTTGAAGTTTCTGCTGCGAGATTTGAACCTCTGGTCTTCTGAGTCCGGTGAGATTACCACCATTAAAACACAGTTGATATTTGCAGATAGAGAAACCATGCTTTTTGGCCAGATACCTCTAAACAGAACCACTTTCATCCTTGCTTGACGACCAAATCTTATCTCATCCTTCTTTCAGAATCTCCATATCTTTCAAACACATACCTGCATCCAAAAAAAGCAGCAGTTTGGAGGTCATTGAAAGGCACAGGAACCATCCACATTGAAAACCCATCAGTCAAGGTACCCAGAGAGCTGTGGGTGGCATCACTCAAACAGAGTTTTGGTAAGTGACTACAGTAAAGATTCATTCAGTTTCCCACTCTTTGCTTCCCCTCTTGTCCTTTTCAACTTGCATTGCCATTTAATATGGCACCTTATATTTAGAAAATAACATTTATGTCTTCAAGAGAGAGCTAGATAGGGCTCTTAAAAATAGCGGTGTCAGGGGATTTGGGGAGAAGGCAGGAATGGGGTACTGATTGGGGATGATCAGCCATGATTTGGCTCAAAGGACCGAATGGCCTACTCCTGCACCTATTGTCTATTGCCTATTGATATATGGTGCCTATTTTCTGATCCATCCCTCAGAAGTTATGGGCCAGCCCCTACACCTGAAAAAGATGTAATCACACTATTTACTGGCTTAGAAGCTCAATTCCATGATTTGGTGACCATGAGTGCTGTAGAATAAGGCTGTTTGAAACTAAAGAATAGACCTGAGAGCTTAACAGACTTCTGATGTCAGGCTTGATCCAATACACTGGGCCTGAGTCTGTATCCAATACCAGATACAGGAGCATGGCATTGGTGGCAATGTATAGCACGTTACTGGGGCAGACAGGTGGAAGCTGGTGCAGACCTATGGACTGGACAGGTTCTTCTTATTAGCATCACCATGCTGGCCTCCCTTCTGAATTTTATTCTTGTTTGAGAAGGGCCTGTTTATGTGAACCTGGGTGATTCCAAGACAAAACCAATATTTGGAAATGCAGTGGCTGTGCAGGATGGTAAGGAGAATGTGAACCACTTCCAGTCTTAGGGATCGTAAAATCTTTTCACTTTAGGAAGCAGATATGAACAGGTAGCTTTTATATTTTTTCTGAAAATGTTGGCGTATTGCTTATAGACCTTGGCTCTGAAATGTAACAGCACATACTTTGAGGGCTACAGTACTTTCAAAGAATGTATCAAAGAATTCTAAATCACCAAATGCTTTCAGGATGGAAGGAGGCTTTTGGCCATTTGAGTCCCTATCACTCTACATGAGATAAAAACACCCCCCACTATAATTTCCTCTTATAGATAGCTATCTGGTTCCAATCTGAACAATTGAATCATTCAAACTCTAATGACCCACTTTGTCAAACAGAAAGACCTCCTCCCAGTCAATTGCATTCATTGTATCTCCCATAGTTCTTAAAGATTCTGTCAATGGGAACAAATTCTCTTCATATTCTCTGTTTAGTTCTTTGTTACATTATCAAATATCTCAGTTTGTTAACTAGATTCAATTTACCTTTAACAATTCCATACATTCTCTACTCAATCTGCACTTGTTCAAGCAATTGCTAATTTTGTCCTTGATTATTGTTTTGTAGAGCACTTTCCCCACTAATAGGGCTAACGTGATTAGTTTGTAGTTACTGAGTTCATTATACATTTTTCAACAAGAATACAGTATAATATTTGCAATATTCCAGTTCTTGAACACCATCCTGACTCCTAGCGTCAGGAAGTCTGCAATTTCCTCACTTATATTCCTTATCAATCTTGGATGCATCTGTCTGCAGCAGGTGATTGAATTAATTGGTGGTGCTGCTAACCTTTCATGTGCCTCTGTATCAATAATAAGATCATCCAGAATCTCAACTAGATATTTTTGTACTGATATTCCAGCAGCATCATTTTCATTGGTGAGATATTAATTTAATACCTGACCATGTCCTTTGCTTCTCATGAGGTTTCTTTAAAGCCCTCTGATAGGTTCTACCTTTCTTCATATTATCTTTTTCCTGTCAACAGATGTATTTTGAATTCCATTTTAAGTTTGCTGTCAGACTTTTACTAATACTTTTGCTTTGCATCTTTCTATTTATCCTACCTTTTTGAATTTTCTGTAATAAATCAACTTTCCTCCAACAATCATCTGTAATATGCACCCTTTTGCTTTATTTGACAGATATTTTGTTATCCCTTGCTTTTAATTTCCCCAATCCTTCGCCCTCATGAAAATACATAGATTGTAGCTGAAATTTCACCACCTTAATTGTAATTATTTAATTACAATTCTGTCTGCAAAGCTTTGATCCCATTTTACAAGAGTTAGATTTTTTTCTCATCCCATTGAAATTGGCCCTTTCCAATTGACCGTTTTTAATCTTGAAATAGTCCTTTTTCATGCCACATATTATAATCAATGTTTCCCTCATTGATACTTACTTTGGCTTAGCTCATTTCCCTGAACCATGTCTGACAATATTGCTTCCTTTGTTGTGCTGGAAGTATTCTAATAAAGTGCTCCTCAATGTATTTCAGAAATTCCTCCTGTCATTTGCTTGTTATGTTTTTGTTATCCCACTCTATATTTGAATGGTGGAAGTCTTCCCATTATCATAATTTCATGCCTTTTGTGCATCTCTGAACTTTACCTGCAATTTTGCGCCTGCATTGTTATTGTTTTATTCAGGAATTTTAAGTTATTCTTTCACTTGCCATACTTAAGATCATATCATACATTGTCAATGGTTACAGGAAATGTTTTGGCTACATTGAAAATGTACCGATCACGGGATTTTCTGTTGTGCAGTAGGATTCCTATTAATTTCATGCACAAATCCATCAACAATTTATCTCTTATTGTTGGAAAACCATATTGGTAACCCTATTTTCAATTTAGTCTTTTAGTTGCCACTCTCCTCGTATCCTCCCACCTTTCCTCTTCCTTCAATGTAGTTTGTTGTTTACATGTGTCGAAGGGCCTTTCTGGCATCTTTACTAAATTCCTACTTCTTGAAAATGTTCACAGAAAATGTCAGTTCCCTCACTATTCATACGAAATCAGGTAACTGAACCCGATCCTGTCATTGCCCATTTCTCCCACCCTTTGGGGTTACAAAATGTAAGTATTTTGACAGGACATTACCAGAAATAGATGCTGTGGCTTAATTTAACTAATTGTAGGAAATCTCATCTCATACCTCTGCACATCAGCCATTTCCAAGGCTTCAGGATTGTGCTAAGTGAGCGTGTAATCAGGATAATCCTCATTCTTTTCCCTTCTTAAAAACAATTGTTCCCACAGCTATGTCCCAGTCACTGAAACCTGAATGTGACTCTGCGTGTAGTCGAAGCTCAGGCTACACAAGTACACCAGAATATTTGAAAGAGGCCCTGGGCATGAAAAAACCGAAGCATTCACGGTCAGCCAGTAATGGTGAGTTTTCTGTGTGAAGCTATTTCCCTTCATTTTGGACACAAATAGTAAAAACTATCCTTCCAGATCACCTTTCACTTCAAATTGATGATTCGCAATGATGTTCGCATTTCTGTTGCCCACTACACTCTTAACATGTCCTCATAGAGTGAGTAACAACAAATACAGTCACAAGGCAAACTCAGATTGTAGTGCATGCAACTCATCTTGCTGACATGCACCATTTGATGCACATCACTACATCCAATCTATTTCTTAAATGGTTCGTTACATGACTCAGGACTCTCACTTTCAATATTGAAAGTTCAGTTTGTAACTCAGTTCAGTACTAACTCTTCATATCGGTTTAACTATTACATTTATGTTTCCTCGCTTTCATTTTCTTTAATTTGATCTCCTACTTTCACTTTTTTCCCTTCCTGTTCTCTATCATTTTCTTTCTTCTTTCAGTCTCCCTTTATCTTACTTCCCTACCGTCTTCTCTCTCAGTTTCCTTCTCCCACCCTCTTTTTTTCTTCCTTTCCTTCATTATTTCCTTTTTCCTTCATGCTGTAGGTTATGTCCCTGGCACCCCTGACTACAAGGAGAAAGAAGACATGTATGATGAGATTATTGAACTAAAAAAGGTGAGTATTGCACTATTCGAGAGGGAGTGGCCCGACACATGAACACAGTATTTCCAACAAAGCGTTTCTTCAACAGAAAAACAATGAAGATTGGGAACTTTAATTCATAGAGTCATACAGCATGGAAACAGGCCCTTTGGCCCAACTTGCCCACACCGACCAACATGCCTCATCTCCACTAGTCCATCCGCCTATGTTTAGCCCGTATCCCTCCAAACCTGTCATATCCATGTACCTGTCTAATTGTTTCTTAAACATTGCAATTGTCCCAGCCTCAACTACATCCTCTGGTAGTTCGTTCCCAACTCCCACAACCCTGTGTGTGGAAAAAGTTACCTAGATTCCCATTCAATCTTTCCCCCTTCACAAACCTATGTCCTCTGGGTCTCAATTCCCCTACTGTGGGCAAGAGACTGTGCATCTAGTAGCCACTTCTGGAGACTAAAGTGGAAATGTAATCTAAAGGCATCACTGCTTCCAGAGAGCCTGCCAAAACAACTAAAATGAATCCCTTGTGGTACTGGATACCTTAATTTTATTTATTGGTCATCTCCCCAATATAGATAAACTATGACATTTTTGTTTTGCATTGCCAACAAATAATCAGATGTGAAGCAGAGACTAATGACTGAACACACAGCAGACAGCATAACAGCAACTGTCAAGTTATTGTATTGTAATGTCCCAAAATGGACCAATGGAACTCTTACTTGCAACAGCACAACAGACATGTAAGCATAGCATAAACACTATCATTTAAAAAAAAGTTCAGTATATAGGGCCCCAAGTCCATGTTTTTCACAGCTTATTTGGAGAATGTAGTGTTTAATAGCCTGCTGGCTGTTGGGAAGAAGCTGCTCCTGAACCTCTTTGAACAACGGGGCTGTCGTCAGCAAATTTGAAGATGGAGTCGGAACTATATTCGGCTACACTGTCACGGATATACATTGAGTAGAGCAGGGGACTGAGCATGTAGGATTGAGGTGTTCCTGTGCTGATGGTTATGGAGGCGGAAGTGTTGCTGCCAATTCATAATGATTGTGGTCTGTTGATGAGAAAATAGAGGATCCAGTTGCAGAGAGATGCACAGAGACCCTGTTCCATGAACTTGGTCACCAGTTTGGAGAGATGACGGTGTTGAACATTGAGGTGTAATCTATGAACAACAACCTGACATGTGTATGACCCTTTGATCATTTTTTTTTGCTGTATATACAATAATTTTTACTCAAGAACAATCTACATAAAGAGCGAACCGGACATAAGCTACATTAATTTCTACCAATAATAGTGGATTAAAATCTCCATAAAATGCAACGAATAGAAGAGTTACAGACAAATTATCTTTATAGTATTTTGTTCAAGAAGGATCTGCAGATGCTGGAAAATCGAAGGTAGACAAAAACTCAGTGGGTACGGCAGCATCTATGGAGCGAAAGAATAGGCAACATTTCGGGTCGAAGAAGGGTTTTGGCCCAAAACGTTGCCTATTTCCTTCGCTCCATAGATGCTGCCGTACCCACTGAGTTTCTCCAGCAATTTTGTCTACCTTATCTTTATAGTATCAATTTCATTTATAAAGAATGGTATGATCACCAAGCTTTGTTAACAAAGAAGTCATAAAATATATAGAAACAGCCCATATTGACCATAAAGCACCTACTCAACTCATTTTATTTTCTTACTGCATTACTAAGGTTGCACTATGTACTGTAGTTTACCTTATCATGGTCAGCAATTAGAGATTAACTTCTAGGATGAGGGGCGATCTTTTAGAGATGGTGCAGGAGAATGAGGGGTGATCTTATAGAGATGTACAAAATCATGAGAGAAATTGATCAGGTAAATACACAGAGTCTTTTGCTCACACTAGAGAAATTGAGAACTAGAGGGTCAAGGTGAGGGGGAAACGATTTAATAGGAACCTTAATGGGCTTGTCCCACTTAGGCGACTTTTTAGGCGACTGCAGGAGACTATGCAGTCGTTGGTTGCTGGGTTGTCACCTTCATGGTAGTGAGGAGTTCCCGCATTCTGGGTACTAGTCGCGGCTTCATTATGGTCGCCGCAAATTTTTCAACATGTTGAAAAATTAGCGGCGACCAGAATGAAGCCGCCATGGGGAATAGCGAGAATTCTCGTGCAGCAGGTGGGTAGCCAGGAGGTCGAAGGTTCTCGTAGGTTCTCGTTGGTTGTAGCCGGTGCTGACCGGTGAATTTCATCGGCTCATTGGGAAAAGAAAACCATATAACCATATAACAATTACAGCACAGAAACAGGCCATCTCGGCCCTTCTAGTCCGTGCTGAACACGTATTCTCCCCTGGTCCCATCAACCTGCATTCAGACCATAACCCTCTATTCCTATCCCATCCATATAACTATCCAATTTATTTTTAAATGATAAAATCGAACCTGCCTCCACCACCTTCACTGGAAGCTCATTCCACACAGCTACCACTCTCTGAGTAAAGACGTTCCCCCTCATGCTACCACTTAACTTCTGTCCCTTAATTCTCAAGTCATGTCCTCTTGTTTGAATCTTCCCTACTCTCAGTGGGAAAAGCTTATCCACGTCAACTCTATCTATCCCTCTCATCATTTTAAAGACCTCTATCAAGTCCCCCCCTTAACCTTCTGCGCTCCAAAGAATAAAGACCTAACTTGTTCAAAAACGTAAGCAGTAGTTTTCAGAACCAAGGATAACCGACCGGTAGTGTTAAATGTCCGTCGAGCTTCAATGTCATGTATCTCTGGATTCTTTTACGTTGTCTCCACTCCTTTCTCCCGCTCCCCCCTCTTTTAAATGACTTACCGTACACTGTGCTTTAGCCACCTTAATATCAGCTCCAACCTTCCTGTTCATTGATGTATCACCTTGGCTTTGCACCGTGTGAATTTCACTCAGACAGCACTACCCCCGCTTGCCCTGTCCTCCGCCTGCATAACTGGCTGGTGAAGGAAGTGATGTGTGGGCGTGTGTTCCACTCTGACAATCGCCGTTCCAGTTGCCGGGTTTTCAGGCGACTGCCAGCAACTTGACAGTCGCCTGCAGTCACCTGAAAAATCTCCAAAGTGGGGCAGATCCATGAGGGTAAGTTTTTTACACAAATGGTGGCGGATGTATGGAACGAGCTGCCGGAGTTGAGGCAGGTACAATTGCAATGTTTAAGAAGCATTTAGACAGGTACATGGATAGGATAGTTTAGAGGGATATGGGCCAAATACAAGCAGGTGACATTAGTGTAGATGGGGCATGTTGGTCAGTGTGGGCAAGTTGAACCGAAGAGCCTGTTTCCATGCTGTATGATTCTATGACTATGACTCTAAGCTGTAGCAAGAAAGAATTTCATTGTTACGGTCCCGGTGCATATGCCAGTTAAACACTCATGACTCCCCCCCCCCCCCCCCCCAAATACTATCACTCACTTACAAACCAGGGACAATTGAAAGTGAGCAATTACTCTACCAGTGTGTACATCTTTCAGATGTGGAAGGAAACTGGAGCACTCAAAGAAAACCCACACAGTCACAGGAAGAACATGCAAACTCCGCACAGATAGTGCTGGAGATCAGGATTGAAACCAGGTCTTCGGAGCTATAGGCCAGCAGCTCTGCCAGCTACAACAGTATGCCACCCCGTTTGATTTCCATTCTGATTAGGAGCAGCATTGCTATGAAATGTATCTTTTAATCTCTCAACAGGGATGATCAGACTATTAAAAGAAAATTACATTTTTCTTCAGCACTTTTCACAACCTTGGGATATCTCAAATGCTTTGCAAAATACTTAATTCTGAAATATAATATCTGTTTTAGTGTAGGGAATTTGCACACAAAAAAGGCCCCACAGAGAGCAGTATGGTTACAATGATTTGGTTGGGAATATATACTGCCTTAAATTTCCATGCTCCTCTTCAAGATCCTACTGGAGATGTTTTAAAAGTGTGGGTGTGTAAAATTCAATGTACTTATCTGTACTTTGCCACCCCTCTAATCCTTGCTTCCCTGCTCCCTCCCCACTCTCCTTCCTGCTAAATCACCCACTGTTGCTTAAGAATGAGAAATTTTAAGGGGACCACTAAGGGATAATGTTACCTTTGGCAGAGGACATCAGGGTTACAAAGACTTATTATGCACTCAAGTCCCTGGAGTAGGGCTTGAACACATAACTTTTTGCTATGGATATGAGCGTGTAGGCCTCTGACCTACAGCTGACACCAATTAAAGCTGTTATGGTATTATTGATAGAAAAGCAATTTCTTTCCCCAGGCAATGCAATCTAAAGAACAACATCTTCGAATGAAGTCAAAACCTTTGAGCGTAGAGATAGGAATATCAAGAAAATATATAAAATTACTGCTTTAGTTACAATAAATCTATCAGCCCATAAATTGCAAACAGTTAATGAGTAATTTATTTTGCTGTCCTGCAAAATGCCTTTGTGCTTTCAGATTGTACAAACCCTTAAGGCCGATAATGATATCCTGAAAACAAAACTGAGACGATCAGAGGAGGAGAACAGCAGAAAAGAGAAGCAGATTGAGCAGTTATTGGAACCTTCAAAGGTGAATGAGATGCATTAAATAACTACTTATCTAATTTGTTATGAAGGATCACATATAATGAACTAGACGGAGTAAAGCTTTTCATACAAAGACATCTGTCATATCCCCATTCTTTAGTGAACGTGGCTTCCCCCCCAGCTGTCATAGATGGGTCCCTCACCTGCATCTCTTTGGTGTCCTGGAATTCTGCTTTTACTCCATCTCCCCCCAGAAGCATCAAGTTCCTCAGGTCCTCACCTTTCGACCCACCAGCCTCCACATCTAGAACATCACCCTCCAACATATCCATCACCTCCAACACTAATCACATCTTCCCATCTCTATGCCTTTCCACCTTCCACAAAGGTCACTCCCTCCGCAAATGTGTTTACTCATCCCTTCCCACCCAAACTACCCCCTCTCCCGGTACATTCCCCTGCAACCACAGGAGATGTAACACCTGTCCTTATACCTGCTCCCTCAACTCCATCCAGGGACCCCCAAATGATCATACAAGCAAGAAATAAACAACCAAATGATATTGATCAAGGGGAGGATATTAAAGGTACATGAGAAACTGTTTCCAAATAATGATTTAATCTTTTGGCGAGTGATATTATTTGTATTAATGCTGTAAATTGTCCATGTACTGTCTTGATTTACAGAGTTCGGAGTATGCTAGGAACTTGGTTGATAGAAAGAATGACACCAGTGGGGTAAGACCTTTTATAAAGTCTTTGACAATTGGCCTTTTAAAGACTATGTACTTGATTATGGTTGTGAATTATAGATCTCCCAATGTGGCTATATAACTCCTACCAAAACACAGATGATTGTCTTCTTGTTGATCGTTTTAGATTTTTAAATTAATTTTTAGAACTTGCTGAAATTTGTTGCCCATCTCTAGTTATTTTTGAAAGATTGAGGCAAGCTTCATTGGAGGTAAGTAGTCCACATGGTGAAGGTACCCCCAAAGTAAGAGTTTCAGGATATTGGCCCAGTGACAATGAAAAATGAGCAATATATTTCCAAAGTTGCTGGACCTGGAGGTGAATATGAATGGTCCTAATCGCCTGCTTCTCTGGTCTCTTCAGTTGCTTTAAGTAAACTAAGGTTTCATCCATTTTCTCTGTAAATTATCATCCACGATCCTTCTACTTCTTCCTTGAATAGAGAACAAACCACTTCACCTCTACCACCAACCACTTATGATTCATGTTGGACAACCTCTCCTGAATGTTCTGATGTAAGGAGTCTGCAAGCTGAAACATTAACTGTTTATCTTTTTATAGATGATATCTGTCCTGCTGAGAATTTCAGCATTTTCATTTTTTATTTCAGACTTCAAAAATCTGCATTTTTAACATTTTAGTTTATTCTCTCTTAACTTAGTTTAATTCCTCCAAATAAAGATATTTCTAAAGGAATATCCATCAGTTCCAGTTATAACCGACACTTTTTGTGCACATTTTTTGTTTGGCCCACTCAGAATTCCTTATCTTTTTTTTCTGGTATATTCTCTGTATTCGAGCAAATTCATGTTTTAATGCTAACTAGAACGTTTCACCACCTTTGCTGTAAATTTTTATCTTTTGGTCAATCTTTCCTTTCCCTCTTCAACTGTCATTTATTATGTTGAGCTAACAATTGAAAAGCCCACTGATTCCCTCAGCAATCTTAACTATACTTAAACTCTCAACCAGCTTCCTGTAAGAAAGTCATTCAATTTTCCCAAACCTTTCAGCCTTTCATCTGTATGTTCAACAGTTTATCCTCTAATATTTATGACACAATGTGGTAATGTCAACACCAAATACATCTTACCCTTTCTTCCCATCTCAACATTCGCTTCTCAATCATTATCAATCCCACCCTCCTTTTCTTTTCAACCAAAGGAAATGCAACATCTACTCTTACCTTTATAAAGGCCAAAACACTCTTCCCAAGCAAAGTGACAAATTACCATTATTTCTTTGAATTTAATATTTGCTGCTTTCCCAAATATTTGAGTTCACTTTGCAAGCATTGCCCTCTTAGAATTGCCTGTCATTTTTATTCTCCTGACCTAACTGTCCTTGACCTCCTACACTGGAAAGTAAACTCGAGGAAAAGTACCTTGCATTCCAACTATGCACCTTAAAGACTTGAATACAATAATTTTTGATAATGAGGCTGTTATTTCTATTTACACTGTGAACATATATTTTAGCACCCATTCTGTAATTTAATCTCTCTATCATTACTTCCCACCTCCTCCCCCAAAGCCCTAAGATATTTAAAAAACATTTATCTCTAATTGATTCCCCGTTGCTTTTCTTGCCTGTGAGAGCTTCTTGTACATTCTTGTGCAAGTTTTAGAAGTGTTTCTTTACGTGGCTGAAACAATACCAAGAATGCAATGTTATTGCTGTGCTGCACCACCAGATGGAACTGGAGAGCACCTTTTGGATTATGCCTCCTGTTTAGTGATGCCATCTGACCGTAACTCAGTACCTGACTCTGAAATCTCAGAAAGAAGTGTCTCGACCCGAAACGTCGCCTATTCCTTCTCTCCAGAGATGCTGCCTGTCCCGCTGAGTTACTCCAATTTTCTGTGTCTATCTTCTGAAATCAAAAAATCTGAAATCAAGGCAGAAAATGCCAGAAAAAAACTCAGTAGATCAGGTGAAAATAGCAGTTAATTTTTTGGGTCAAAACCCTTCATGTATCCAGGATTGGATTTCCAAAAATATATATATCCTTGGATTTTGAAAGGTCAGGCTGGAATCGGGCTTTAAATATGCCCAAGGAGACCTCTACTCAACATACCCAAATCACTGGGAACGAGTACTGCTGCAGTATTCTTCAGACAGGAACGAGTACTGCTGCATTCACCTATTCAAATTTATCTATACATTCCCCAACCAATCTTTTAAGCGTATTTTTCAAAAATTAAGATTCTATGCTTTCACATTAACCAAAAATGATTTCAGCATATTTTGTACAAACATAAAAATAAATTAAAACTTGAAACATTACAAAAATTGCTAGTAATTCACAAAATAACAACACAAATTAAATACATAAACATCTAACCAGGAAAAATAGCAACAAATCTCCTTTTTGTTGAATTTAAATCGTTACAAATGATGAGATGAGTTTGATTGTTATGCATTTGTTGTGGGTTTTACTAATTGTCTATTAGCATGCTCCACCTCCCTGATTATTTACTGCTTGCTGTGAAAGGTTGTTCCTCATATATCCTGCTCTCTCTTGAATGAAATTTGGGTCACCTTGATTTCAATCCCTCTCCCAATGAAAATAGTCTCTATCTAAATACTTCATGATTTTTAGCCCCTCTCAATTAATTTGTGTTCCAACTTTCTGGGCACTGTACTAAGTAATCCAAGTTTTTCGTTGATCAACTTCAGTACGACATCCCTGGATCAATTCTAATCTTGTTGTATTGATTCCAGTTACTGTTTGCAGTGCATCAGTTGCACTCAAACGACTGTTTTATAGAGGTTCAACATAATCAATTTGATTTTAGGTTCTGTATCTTTTATAAAATCCAGCATTCCATATGTTTTTTTATTAATTGCTTATCTGTACTGTCACCTTCAAAACCTTATGTGCATATACATCCTACTCTTTGTTAGAATGTTACCATTCCTATTAGGTTTCCTTGTTCTTCCTAAAATAACACAATATTTTGTTCTCGGTTAAATTTCATATGCATTCCATCGGTCTGTATCTTGACATCTCAAATTATCCTCCTTGCCATTTATAATGCACGTTTTGAAATGGTGCCTTGTACATTCAAATCAGAACATCAGGTCCATACCGATCCTTGGATAATATCACTGCATTTCTTCCTCCAACCTGCAAAACTACCATTCACTGCGAACTTGCTTCCTGCCTCAGAGTAGTTTTTGTATTTGTGCTACCACCTCCTTTAATTACAATAGCCTTTATTTTTTCTGATAAGCTTATTTGTGACATTTCATCACCTTTTGTAAGTCCTCTTGCACACTATCAACCACTGTTTTCTCATTATCTCTTTGTCATCTCATCAAAAGCTCGATCAAAAGTTAAGCACAATTTGCCTATAAAAATCCACACTTGTTTTCCTGTATAATTTCTTCACAAGTAAATTTGCTGCTGGACTGACCAGTTCACAGTAGTGATGAGAGAATAAATGTGATTCTTCAGCTCTCTCTGGTTGCCTCAAAATATCCCACCAGAGATCACATTAAGTGAAGATAATCCTTTGGTACTTTTAATCTCAACCTTGCAGAACTGTAGCCCCATAATAACTTCAGCATCCATCTCCACACAACCAGACAGGTTTTACAGCTCAACTGAAGGACAATTCCCCTTGTGTGTGGCAGAATTTGCAGAGTCTATATTCCCAAAACTGCACTAGAAGATATATTTCTCATCAATACCTCTGCTTTTTGTTTTTGTCCTCCAGATTGTTAATGGATTGAAACAGAGGATCTTTAAATTGGAGCAGCAGTGTAAAGAGAAGGACGGCATCTTAAAGTAAGATACTATGCAAATCTCTTCTAAAAATGGCATTAGAAGTGTATTTAGCATCTGGTCTTTTTCTTCTCTGTGCTATATTTTACGATCCTCATTCCCCATATCTCCACTTCCTGTCATTTAACAGTGAGAATTTCAACCCTCCAATGTCACTCTTGAGATTTTACCCCTATAATAATTTAATTTATGTCTCAGTTTCTCATAGACAGAAGGAAAAATTGAAACAGGAACATCTCCAGCAATAATAAAATGTTTCTGGCCCAACCGGCCTCTCTTGGAATTAACTTTTGTTCCATGTCACTGAGATTCAGGATAATCAATAGATAAAATTGTGGGGTTTTTTTCATCTTATTTGACTATTTACACTGATTATATAAACCATGATTGAGGATGGCAACTGCACATATAAGTCAACAAAAGTATGAATGGTAAATTTGCTGATGGCACAAAGAGAGGAAGGAAAGTAAGTTTTGGAGAGGACATAAGGAGACCAAAAGATAATGATAATATGAGTGGATAAAGATCTGGAAATTGGAAAACAACGTGAGTAAAATGTGAAATTGTCCACTTAAGCAGGAAAAATTAAAAGCATCATATCATCCGAATGGCAAGAGTTTTCAAAGTTCTTGGATGTAGAAGAACAACGTGTCCCAGTGCAGGATTCACAAAAGGGTAGGATGCACTGAAAAGCGAACAATGTTACTGCTCTTTGGAAGGAGATTTAAAGAAAAGGGCAAAACCGTTACGATGCAGTTAAATTGTGCATAGGTGCAACCATATCTGGAATTTTGTGTACAGTATTGGTTTCCTTATTTAAGGAGGAATGTTAATGTGCCGTTAATAGTTCCCAGAGTTTAACAAGGAAATAGGAACAGGAATAGGCTTTTCCCGCTCCACCATGAAGTACAATGGTGGTTGACCATTCTCTGTCCTTGCCTTCTCTACTAATCCTTTGATCCGTTTAGCATTAAGAAATATATCTACATTCTCCTTAAATACATTCAATGCTGGCCTCCACTTCTTTCTAATATAAAGAATTTCACTGGTGCACTATCCATTGCATTAGTTTTCTCCAAGTTCCAGTTTTAAATGGCATACCTATATCCTGAGGCTGTAATGCTTTGTTCTGAATTCCCCAGTCAGGAGAAACATATCTAGTCTGTTCTGTTTTTATCAGAGCCCCTCTCATTCATCTAATTTCCCATAAAAATGTAGGACTAATGGATCCAACAATATCCATATATAATGTGTAGGAAGGAACTGCAAATGCTAGTTTAAACCGATGATAGACACAAAATGCTGGAGTCAGCATCTTTGGAGAAAAGGTGTAGGAAAGAACTGCAGATGCTGGTTTACACTGAAGATAGGCTATTCTAAAACATGGCCTATTGGACAGTGCAATCATCCTTCAATCTGAATTTTAGGGTTGAATATTTTCAATATTGTATCCAATCAATCTGTTCAGCAACTGCCCTCCACTTGCTCCATTTTTACTGGGGGAGGACAGTGGCAGAACTGGTAGAGCCAGTGTCACACAGTGCCAGAGACCCAGGCTCGATACAAACCTCAGGTACTGTCTGTGTGGAATTTCCACATTCTCCATATCACCGTGTTCTGGTTCCGTCCCATATCCGAAAGGAATGTGGGTTGGTTGGTTATATGGCCTCCTTAAATTGCTCCTAATGTGTAGGGAGTGGGTGGAAAAATGAGATAACATAGAACTGGTGTGAACAGATGATCGATGGTTAGCATAGATTTGATGGGCTGAACGGTCATTTTCCATAATCTATCTTTCAATTCAATTCAATTTTACTGGCATACTCAATCCTACCATACTCAATCCTGACATTGTTTCACCTGAATCTGCCATTGTAAGCTCCTCTAGTCCAATAACCATTAGCGATATCTAAAATCCTCTATTTCTGATAATTGATAATATATCACTGGAATTACAAGATATATGTTGTGAAATTACAATTTATGAAATATAGAAATTTAAAACGTAGCATCCCCTGATTTAATTGCTCCACAATTGACCAGGCCCTAATGTGTGGGATCTCCTTTTTAATCCTCTCTTTAAAATGTATCTATTCGACCAAACATTTGATTATCTATCGTAATAGCTCTTTACGATGCTCGCATTAAATTTTCGTTGATAATGTTTCTGTGAAGGGTCCTGGGATGTTTTCCTATGTAAAGGTCTTATATAAATGCAAGTTATTTGTGTACGTGACAGTTGCTGCTGTAGTTCAAGGTCATGAATGTGTGCACTCTGTTTCCTGCTTCACGCATTGACTATTCACACAGTGTTAACATTCACCCTGTGTTTGTGAATGTCATTCCAATTTTCAGCAAATTTCAAACTGATTTGAAAACCACTAATATTGAGGAGATGAAGATTGCCATGGAGACTTACTATGAGGAGGTGAGTGCACTCTATGTTTGTGGCTCATTGTTTTCAATTCACTGATTATAAGTCAACAGGGTTCTGAGAGCAGACAGCTATCCCAGCTATGCCTATTGTTCTCTCTGAACTGCACTTGATATTTGATATTTGACTCGTTTGTTAGCATTTTATGCATAGTTTAAAGAAGGCACTTTGCAGAAACAAAAACAGTTGTTACATTCAACTCTTTCTATATTTTACAGAGGCATTTTTCTGTTTTTTAGATTCAGAGACTCCGACTTCTGTTAACGGACAACGATACAGCAGAGAAAAGGTAAGCCAAAGCCAAACTATATAATGTGGTCCCTTGGGGAACTAGTCTGAAGATGGGTCTCGACCTGAAACATCATCTGATCTGGTCCCCCAGAGATGTTGCCTGACCTGCTAAGTTGCTAATGTACTTTGTGTCCTTTAGTGCTGTACAAGCGTTGAGCTGTCGGCAGGGTGTGACTGTCGGCACATCTTGTGATGTCATTCTCTGCCTCTTGTCGCTGGCGAGAATTCATCATCCACGGACCTCCCTCCAGATTGTAGCACTGTGATTGTTGCTGGCAAAAGGCAAGGTAGGCCTTGTGCCTTCCTTCTACCCCAAAATGGACAATCCTCAATGCTAGGAATGAAATGAAGAATAGCCCAATTCTGAAGGAGTGCTAGAATGTGTTTCACAGGTCGATATACATGAGGCCTACAAGTTGAGACCAGTAGAAAAAAAGGTGGGATTGAAAATAGCAATATGGATCTCCCCAAACAATTAGAGTTGTATAAAATAGTGTCTCGGTCCTAATCTACAATTTATAAATTATTTTGCTGCCTGCCAAATGTTCAGTAACAGTTCCAGACTATTTTTTACTCAAGTTATTGGCATTCATTAGTTGAAGCAGTGAAAGAATAAAATTAACATTTAGCATTCTTCATGACAATGGGACATCTTAGTCAGCACTTGGGCATTTTGCTCGGCATGGAAAAGTTGGCCTAAGGGGCTGCTTCCGTGCTGTGTAACTCTATGCCTCTGGATCTTCCAGTACTTTACATCCAATGATGTACTATACTGAGTTATAATGCAGGAAAGCAAGACAGCCAACATGTCCCGCATCAACAGTGTAGTGATGATTAGATATGGTGTGGTGATGCTGTTTGAGGAATTAATATTGGGTAGATATTACAGAGAATGTGAACCCATGGTCTAACAGCTACAGTATGATAGCACCTGATAGAATTATCAGGATACCAACCAGTACTTTTTTCCTAGGTTGGAAATCTCAAACACTAGAGGGCATACCTTTCATATGAGAGGGGGAAAGTTTAAAGCAGATGTGTGGGGCAAAAGCTTTATATAGAGTAGTGGGTGCTTGGATCAGCTGCCAGGAAGGTGATTGATAAAGATATGATAGTGGCCTTTAAGAGGCTTTAGATAGGCAAATAAATATATAAGGAATGGAGAAATGTGGTCATGTGCAGGCAGAGGAAATTAGTTTAACTTGGTATCATGTTTGGCATACATAAGGTGGGCTGACGGGCCTGTTCCTGTACTGTTCCATGTTCTATTTGAGTAATAGAATTTCATTGGTAATCAAATGTGATCAGGTACGTTGCATATTGAAGTTTGCAGTTTTGTCTCTGGGCCCCCTGCATTTGACACATAATGCACAGAGCTGCCCAGAAAACCAGTCAAAGGAACAGGAACCCTGAGTGGAAGCAAGTTTTCACAAGAAAATGAAAACAACTGCTTAAATTATATTGAAAGGGGACCTATATAAGCAACCTGGTTAGTGGAAGCTAGTGCTAGAAACTGGTTGTGGTTCAGTGCCTGTGCTCTCTTCCATGTCCCAACACCTGAATCAGCCCACCAACATCACCAACTCCACTTCACCATCCAGGTTCTTCCCCCACCCACGTCGCCACTCAATTGTGAGTGTTTTTGCATTCCTCACCATGTCCCAACGTGTATTTCAACAGCTCTAATCTTTCCTGACTGATTCCCCAAGCCAAGAGACTTTGTGTGTTTAATGTTTAAGAGCTATTCTAATGCACATGGTACTGCACACATTGTATGGAACAGAATTTTGTATTTGGGTCGTTCACATAATATGGGTTTGGCCCTCTGTAGAATTACACAATCAAAACACCTTGCCTGATGAGGCAGAATTTCTCAGTCAATGTCTCCAATAATGCAGCACATCTTCGGTAATGCTCCAATGTGTCAGCAGCAGGGTTTAACACAAATTCAAGAATGCTGCAGTTGAGCAGAGATGTTGGGAAATATTGCTCTTATTTGAGTTTGGTACAGAACAGAAACATTGCATGTTTAATCATGCATGTCAAGGTTTCAAGGTCAGTTTATTGTCACATGTACCAATTAAGGTACAGTGAAATTTGAGTTGCCATACAGCTTAACTTATTGAAAAGCAACAAGATACAACCACATAAAAGTTAACATAAACATCCATCACAGTGGATTCCACATTCCTCACTGTGATGGAAGGCAATAAAGTTCAAACTTCTTCCTCTTTGTTCTCCCACAGTCGGGGCAGTGAAACCATCCACCGTCGGGGCAATTGAAGCCCCTGTCGGGGTGATTGAAACTCCCACGTCGGGGTGGTTGAAACTCTCCGCTGCATGGAGCTCCAGAGTCAGCCTCTTCTTACCAGAGACCGCGGGCTTCATGATGTTAAAGTCCACATGCCCCGTGGTCCAACCTACAACTCCATAAATCTTTCAGCTGATATACCTGTGGGGAAGATTTGGGGATCTCCTCCTAAACAAAAAGGAAATGGAGGGCAAAAGATAAACACAAGTAAACATATCATTATTTAGTAATTTTTTTTCTATTTTCTTCCACTCTGTAGATCAATAGTAGAAAGCAGAGAGTTGCAGAAAGAAATAAAAGTGCTCAAATCAACAATCCTCAGATTATCCAGAAGCCTCAAACAGTTACAAGAGGAGAATAAAACTCTGAAGGCCAGCGTGGAACAAGAATGCAGCAGCTCTTCCACATCCAGTACAGCCCGAGGTCGGCGTTGGTCAATATTTTTGATGTTTCTCTCTGCAGTTCTCATGACTCAAGAAATGCAGATATGGAAAGAACAACTTTTCATGCAATGCTGTATTCTCCTAGCCCTGCTGTAATTTGAATATTTGGGGGGTTTCTATAAAGGAACAAAGTAGGCCACTCTGCCCCTCAGGCTTTTTCTACAATTCAATTACATCATCCCTAATCATCCCTCTTAAATCCATCTGGTGCCATAACCATTAATATCTTTACTCATGGTGCTTTATTTTTTTATGTGAAAAAATGATTCCTGATATCACATTAAACAATCTAAATCTAATTCTGGGCTGAAGAAATAGTTCTGTCTTTCTACGATGTTAATTCCATTAATCCTCTTGCATGCCTCTAGAATATCACCTCAACTGTGCAAGACCACTGGGTGGAACAAGACACGATAAGAGACATTTATTGTCACATGCACCAATTGGTACAGTGAAATTTGTGGTCACCATACAATCAGACGAATAAAATAAAAAACACAGAACACAATAGTCTATAACATAAACATCCCCACACGGTATCCCACTGTGAGGGAAGGCACTAAAGTTCAGTCATCCTCCTCTTTGATGTTCTTTGATGTTCACCCGTGGTCGGGACCTCCCTAGCCCTCCGCAGTCGCCGCTATGGGCGACCCGATGTTCAGGCCCTCTCGCCGGGATGATGGAATTCCGATATCGGAACAGAAGAACATCCTCAGCGGCTTGGACATCCGAATCAGTCATTTCCTACTGCGGCTCCTGAAGTCCACAGGCCGAGCTGGGCGAACACCGACATTCTGTCATTTTTTGTTGCCGCTGCCACGTAACCTTTCTGTCTTTGATGTCCAACATGGTTACAATGAGCTCAATGAGATTATCCTCCATCTAGACATATTACAGCCTTATGGATGCACAATATACTTCAACAATTTCAGATAATCAGCAGTTCCTGCACTTACATTTAACTCTGTTTCTCTTTCTTTAGATGCTGCCTGACCAACTAAGCATTTTCACCATTTCCTGTTTCTATTTCAGATTTCCACAATTTACAGTTTTTTCAGTCTTTTGCATCTTCCCTTCTGTTTTCCCTATCCACTGCTTCCACCCCCATCCAGCACCTTAAAATTTGTGTTCACTAACTTTCATTAGTTCTTACTAAAGGCCACTGATCTGGAACAACAACTGTTTCTTCCTTTTGGATACTATGTGACGTGCTGAATATTTCTGCCATATTTCAATTACATCAGCTTTTAACCCTCAGTGAATTGTAAATCTAGTCTATGTAACACCTTCATTATGTAAACGAGGTATCATTCTAACAGGCCTGTATTGCACTCACTACAAAGCCAATTTTATTCTTTGTGACGTGTGGCATGAATGCAGTTTTCAAGATGGGGAATAACAGGTGCTGTGTACAAATGTGACCATCAGTAAATAATCAAACAGTAATTTAGAATATCAATAACGAATATTTAAATATTTTCTATGTTGTTTCTAAGTCAACTAATTTAATTTCACAGACATTAAATATTCATGTCACACATGGCTAACTATTTTTCTCACTGCACTTATTCTCTTTCAGGCTACAATGAATGGAGCAAAAGCAGGCTAGTGCGAAAGGTCCTTGAGCTGGAGAAAGTGAGTTTTGGAGAAAGTGAACATTGTGTTTCAGGGAGAGCATAGCTCTCTGTCCATTAGGGTTTGCAAATCTCAATATTTTTATTGAGGATAAAGGAACTATCTTCATTGAAGCTGTTTCTTTCTTGAATTTAACAGAAAATTAGCAGTCATGAGCCATGCAACTCAAAAGTAGGTGGCATGAATTTGGAAGAAAAGCTCCCACAAGCTGAATGTATCACAGGCCAAATGCAACAACAGGAACAACAGCAAATCAGCCATCAGCAGGAATGTAACCGCCTACGGGAACTAACAAAGAAACTGAAGGAGGATCGCATCAATTTGCAGACCCAGCTGGCCAAAAAGGAGTGAGTAACTTGGACAAATTGAGCCTACGATCTTAGTTAAAAAACCTGAATGCAATTTTTTTTGGTGGCATACCCACACACAGTGTCATACTCAAAGAATGCTACACTAACATCAATGTAGTTGTTTGGTCGGGGTGTTAAACTCTGTCCATTTGCTTAAATTATTAAACTGGCCTGAAAATGTACTTGTGTAAGAAGGAACTGCAGATGCTGGTTTAAACCAAATAAAAAGCTGCAGTAACTCAGCGGGCCAGGCAGCATCTCTGGAGGGAAGGAATGGGTAATGTTTCGGGTGGAGACCCTTCTTCAGACTGGTTAGGGATAAAGGAAACAAGATATACTTGTTAGGGATAAAGAGAGCGAGATATTTTATATACTATTAGATCACCCCTCAACCTATCCAATCTCTGTCTGGAATAAAGTCCTACAATCCAGACAACCATCCTGGTCAATCTCCTTTGCACTCTCTCCAATACAATTATATCCTTCCTACACTGTGTTATAAACAGTGTTTTGTAAAGTTGCAAAATGATATTTTTAGCTCTGACCCATGAAGGCAGGCATGCCATATGCTATGTCACCACTCTATCAAACTGTATTGCAACCTTAGGGAACAATGGACTTCAACCCTGAGATATCTCTGTTCATCAACATTCCGTAATGCTCTCCAATTTACTGTGTATGTCTTACTCTTATTTGACTTACAAAAATATATCACCTTCAATTTACCATGGTTAAGTTCTATCTGCCAATGCTCTGCCCAAATTTCCAACTAATTGGTATCTAAATCCTGTGTCCTGTCGGCTTAGACAACCTTCCTCACATTCCTTAACATCCAATATTCATGTCACCTTCAAACATATTAATTGTACCTCCTACATTGATGTCCAGATTGTTAATACATATTACAAACGGCAGAGGTTCCAGCACTAATCCCTGTGACAGACTAGTCCAAGCAAAAAAAAACAAAATTGTTCCACCAGCTCTCTCTGCCTCCCGTCATTAAGATAATTTTAGATTTCATTAGCTCATCTTGAATCCCTTATTCCTAAACTTTCTAAACCAACTTAACATGTGGGAAAATGCCATACTAAAGTCCAGAAAGACAATATCTATTGTCCTGCCTTTAGTAATCTCCTTTGTCACCTCCTTAAAAAAACTCAATCAAATTTGTGACAATGTCCCCTCAGACACCTAATCATTCCCTGTCTCTCAAATGTACAAACATCCTGCCTCTTAAAAATGTATCTAAACAACTTACTAATTGTTTTAGTGACCCCACAATACTGATCATTTGGGACTCCTTGATAGTAATGCCATCAAATGTCAAGAGTTAGCAATGCATTGAACATAGAATAATACTGCACAGGAACAGATCCTTTGACCCACAATGTTTGTGGTGAGCACGATGCAAAGTTAAATTAATCTCTGCCTGCACATGATCTATATCCCTCCATATCTGCTCACATCACTACCACTGGAATCATGTTCCAAGCATCCTCTTTTGTAAGATTATTTTGTTAGAGGTGGTCATTGCCTAGCACGTTTGTGTCATGACTGTTACTTGCTGCATCAACTCATGCCTGAATGAGGACTTGTTCTCGATACAAGCATGGGCTGCTGTATTTGTTGAGTTACAAATAGAATTGTATATCGTGCAGTCACTTCAAAAACTGAATTGTTACTTGTAAACCTCTTTGGAGTCCTGAGGTCATGAAACATGGAGTAAAAATGCCCATTCACTTTAGAGTGATTTGAGGATAACTTCCTTGATATCTTCACCAGTAAAGAAAACTGGTGAAAACATTTGAAATTGAGAGCCAAAGTCTGTGATCAGTCAGACATCCCATTGATTATTTTCAATTGGATATAGCCACAAAAAAGTAGAAGATGAGAGCACAGTTTATCTTCAGCTTTATCTCGACATCTTACTGACCCTGAATATGTTTGCACTGCAGTGCTGAAGTAAAGCAACAGCTTCAAGAAAAGGCAAAAATGGAGAAAGACCTGCGGAGATTAAAGGAACTGAATAAACCTGCTGAAGAAAACAAGTGAGTGCACGCTTTCTAAACATTTGGTAAATCCTTCTAATGGTACAAGTACCTCTGGGACAACTATTAATGAAATCCCACCAACTAAAACATGTGAGATATAGACCAATAATCCCGACCTCTGGTAGGAAAGTTACTGGAGAGGATTCTGAGGGATATGTAGATTCATTTGGAAAGACGGGGGTTGATTAGGAAAAGTCCTGTTTTGCAATTTGACAAAGAACTCCACAGATTCACCACCATCGAACTATAGACATTCCTTATCTCCTTCCTAAAGGAACGCCATTTAATTCTGAGGCCGGGGGCAGAAAACCCGGGGGGGGGCCAGAGGGGACACATTTCCCCCCCCCCCCCCATGTTTTGAGAGATGGGGGACGTCCCCCCCCCCAGGTTTTTGTAATCCGGATTTTAAAACTCGGGGAAATCTCCGCTTTCCGCGAGACAGTGGGGGTGGGACTGCTGATCGAGGGCGCCGATTGGACGAGAGAGACGTAGGTCAGCAGGCAATGGGGGCAGGACATAATTATTCAGCGCGATCATTGGAGGAGGGAGGAGTGGGACTGAGGATAGAGCTCGGTGATTGGAGGAGGGAGACGTGGCACAGACTTGCGCCTCATCCGCAGCCAGGATCGGCTGTAGTTAACCCGGCGGGACAGGCAGTTGAGCTACATTTAGTGCTGGATTGAACCTCCAAAGCCGCGTGTGCGCGTGTGCATGTGTATGCAAATTGTGTCCCCCCTGTCCCCTCCATGTTTTGATAGCGAGTTCTGTGCCTGTCTGAGGCTGTAATCTCTGGTCCTAGACTCTCCCATTAGTGGAAACATCTCCACATCCACTATCCAAGCTGTGATGAGAATCCCTGGAGACTGCCCTGGAAGGCTATATATTATGAAGAAGGATTTTATCTCATTGGCCATCATCAGACATAGTGGTGTATAAAATCAAGGGGGGATTGATAGGGTGAATGCACATGGTAGGAAAATCAAGAACATACGGGCATTGAATTAAGGTGAGAGGGGAACTTGAGGGGCAGCTTTTTCACATAGAAGATGGTGGATATATGGAATGGGCTACCAGAGGAAGTAGTCGAGGCAGGAATAATAACATTTAGACGGACATATGGATAGGAAAGATTTTAGGAGGGGTATAGGCCAGGTGCAGACAAATGGAACTAGCTTAGATGGGGCATCTTAGTTGAAATGTACAAGTTGGGCCAAATGGCCTGTTTCCATGCTTTGTGACTCCTTAGCTAAATGCAATGAATCAGAAGGACTTATTAAAATATAGGCATTCCTTCTCAGAAAAAGATATCCAAATAGTTTGCTTTCTACTATTTGCCAGTCTTGCAGCACAATGATAATGGAAATCGTAGAATCAAATATGATCGTCGACTGACCATTCTGTTGACTCTTTGAAAGAGAGTCAATTAGCCCAATTTCCCTGCTATAGCCCATATCTATAGCCCTGCAATTTTTCTTTTCCAAAAAAAATCACTGTTGGAAATTACTGCTGAGCAACCTGCCACAACCATTTCAAGTCATACATTCCACATCATAATGGCTCACTACTGTGTTTTTAAAACCTCCAGTTTCAGAGGTAGACACACCAATTACAATCTAGTTTTATTAATTAGCAGATGTAAACAAGAGCTAAGAAAATTTCAATGATGGAGACCTCAGGCAATTAGTCCCAAAGATCTATTATAGCATGGATGTAGTTGACCAACGGGTATATTCCTGCACTGCATAACTATGACTCTCTCCTCTTGTCCCCATGGAAGCTGCATTTTAATGAATCATGAATATCTGTTGCGATCACACGTTCCTCCAATTTTTCCTCAAATGGCCGGTTTCCATTTTTGGCTGACTTGCACTAGTTCATCACTTGATTTCACTTGCCGTGTAGCTTTGAAAGATTAATTCAAATGATGGATACCAGTGCTTGTGCAGTGTGACCCAGCGTGAGCCAAAACCAATTCACACATAAACCTGTTGGAAAAAAAACTAAACAAACTAAATCTGCTGGCAGTCATATAGAAGCACCATTAGAGACCTATTTCTCCAATGGGTATGTTGTAAATAAGATAGAAAACACAAAGGTGGTTTTGTAACTAAGAACTGCAAAAGGAGTGGGATTATAATCTCCAAATGTTAGAATTTGATCTGCTGTGTTGCAAAAATCGATCTGTTCTGTGCTGCAGGCGTGAGATTAGTAGTCTGAAGGAAAGGGTAAGACAACTGGAAGCAGAGTTAGAAGATCATCAGAGAGTGAAGAAACGACTGCAAGCGGAGTTAGAAGATCAACGAAGGGTGAAGAAAAGAATGGAAACAGAGTTGGAAGATCATCGGAGGGTGAAGGAGAACAATGACTTCGCTAAGGTAAAACTGGAGAGGGGGTTTACATATAGGTGGGAGGTAGTTAAAAAGAAATGTGATGATTGTGATAGTGGAATGGTTCTTACTGGGTCAGTAATCCAGAATTCTCTATTCTGTGTTAAAATACCACTTTAGCAACAATGGAATTTAAATTCAGATTAACAAACTAGAATGTAGATAAACATTTCTCAGTCATATCCGTGAACACCCAACTGCAAGATTGTCATTTAAATACACACTAATATCTTTGGCCACTCTTGCCTGCATATTTATATGTTCCATATTGAACATAATTTGGAAGAAGCACTGAAAGTACCAATGAAGGTGGAATCGCAGCTAGGTAGGATGGTCAAAAAGGCTTTTGGCACATTAGCCTTCATCAGTCAGAGTATTGAGTACAAAAGTTGGGAGGTCATGTTGCAGTTATATAAGACATTGGTGAGGCCGCATTTAAAGTATTGTGTTCCGTTCTGGACACCATGTTATAGGAAAGATGTGTCAAGTTGGAAAGGGTACAGAGGATGTTGCCAGGACTCGAGGGTCCGAGCAATAGGGAGAGGTTGAGTAGGCTGGGACTCCTTGGATCGCTGGAGGATGAGCAGTGATTTTATAGAGGTGTATAAAATCATGAGAGGAATAGATCAGGTAGACGTGCAGAGTCTTTTTCCCCAGAGTAGGGGAATCGAGGACCAGAGAGGATGGCTGAGGCACTGCCAATCACCAGGTTTAAAAAACAATTAGACAGGTATACGGATAGGACAGGTTTGGAGGGATATGGGCCAAATGCAGGCAGGTTGGACGAGTGTAGCTGGGACATGTTGGCCGGTGTGGGCAAGTTGAAACATAAAGTAAGATTAGCAGTGTATCCATGAACCTACGGCATTGTCACGAAGATTCATCTGGTTCACCAATGTCCTTCAGGGTTTTGGTTTGGTCTCTGAATGGCATTGGCTCACCATCACCACCACATTCTCAAAAGTCTTTAAGGACAGGTAATAAATGCTGGCCTTGCAAACGATGCTCATAATCATGTAAAGTGAATTTTTATAAAAATAGTCTCTAAAGGACCTTTAATGTTCCCCAATTTCAAGCTAGGTGCTTGGAACAATGATCATACAATACAATACAAATTTATTGTCATTTGAGCCCCAGTGAGACTCAAACGAAATTTTGTTTCCACAGCCATACAAACAAAGACAATGTCCTACAGACATACACACAATTAAATTCACACAAACATCCATCACAGTGAACCCAGTGTGATGGAAGGCAAAGTCTTTTCTCTCCCCTGCTCTCAATTTCTCTCCCGATGTCCAAGCCCCAGGCGGGTGATGATAAGTCCCACGGCCATTTTAGGCCGCGCGGGGCGATTTACGGCCCCGCTCCCGGTCTGAAAGTACAAGGTTGGAACCCCCACGGGCATTGGTGAGTCCCACGGCCATGAAGCCGCGCCAGGTGATGTACGGTCCCGGTCCGGGTTGTTCCAACCCCGCGACACGGGCTGGAGAAGTCGCGTTGCGGGAGCTCCGGGAAGCGGTCTCTCTCCCCGGACCCGCGAGCTCCCGATGTCCCAGTTCACCGGACCTGTGGCTGCGTTGCTGGAGCCTCCGAGCCCCAGGAGTCGCGTTGCAGCAGCGAGTCACCACCGCTCCCCACGCTCCGAGGCCGGCCAGCCCCACGATGGTGAGTAGTCCGCAGCTCCGCAGTCTCCCGAGCCCCCGGGTCAGTCAGGTTGGAGGCCGCTCCACGGTGCTAGGCCCCAACGACTACGGAGACCCGACAGGGAAAAGGTCGGGTCTCCCGGACAGGGAAGAGATTTAAACAGTTTCCCCCAGTATTATATATCAATTATATTGATATATAATATTTAATAATAATGTTTATCAGCTCAAGGCTGTGCATAGCACATTTATTTAGTTTTATCAAGATGGGAGACGTGGCTTTGAAAAGTAGGAAGGTTTAAAACTCTTTAATCACTTTCTTATGTCTATGTTTCAATTATGTTTTTTTCTCTTTGATACATATAGAAAGAAGACCTTGAGTTGTTGGAGGTAAGTTTGACCCCATTCTCTAAAGCATTGCTTATATTTAACACAAGAACCAGGAACAAGAGTAGGTGATACAATACATTGAGCCTGACCTGTCATTTGAAAAGATTGTGATACATTTCATTTTTTATCTACTTGTTCAATTATATCACCTGTGATTTTCCTGAGTTCAAATAATCGCTCAGCTTTGAAAATGCTCAATACTTAAGCATCTGTAGTTCTCCCAGGTAGATAGTTCCAAAGAATCACAGATGTCCCAATGAAGAAATTCCTCAGTTTATGCCCCACAGAGCAAGAATTTCCTGTCAATACCTCCCCTACTAAGCGCTTCAAGTTTTTACTTGTTTCAATGAGATCATGTTTATTTACAATAGTAAAAAATGTAGGTCTACTCTACGCAATCTTTCCTCGCAGGACAATGTTTTCACCACAGGAATCGATTTAGTAAGCCTCTGTTGCACTGCCCACAAGGCAGGTATATTCTGCTTGAGATGTGAAGACAAGTTGAAGTCTCACCAAAGCTCTACACAAATACACCAAGATTTAATTACATTTGGACTTCGACCCCTGTGTAATAAAGATTAACACACATTTTTCTTCTAATTCCTTGCTCTACTTGCATACTAGGTTTTTGTAATTTATGCAGAACAAGATTCACATATCTCTGAATATCAACATTAAGTTATTCTCTATTCTAAAAATGTTGCTTTTATTTTGTTTTTCAACAACCTCTCAATTTCCTACGTAAAACCCCATTTATCATAACCAAGGGTTTACTGTACGTCCTGAATGATTTTAGCGAACTATCATAAGGACAAACAAAAAAACATGTTTAATATCTCGTTCACTTCCCTACTAATCGTTTTGACCCCATAACTTAACATGTTTACCTTTATTACTCTTCTTTATTGCATACTTGTCGTTACTATGTTTTTTTCAATTATTACTTGTTCATTCTTGATTTCAATTTGTTTTCCCTTGTAAATTTTTGGGCAGACTTTTGGTGTTCTATTAAAATCTTCCCAATCCCCATTTTCTTCACAACAGTATAAGTAAGGCTTGAATTTCAGGTATTTATTTTACATGCTGATTTGATTGGATATCATCCGGAGTGGCAGTGGTGCAGCAATCGAGTTGCTGCCACACAGCACCAGAGACCTGATTTTGATTCTGACTACGGGTTCTGTCTGTATGGAGTTTGTACATTCTTCCTGTGACCAAGTAGGTTTCCGCCGGGTGCTCCGGTTTCTTCCCACACTTTAAAGATGTACAGGTTTGTAGATTCATTGGCTTTGGTAAAATTGTAACAATTGTCCCTAGTATGAAGGATAGTGTTAGCGTTTAGGGTGATCACTCTTGGCATGGACTCTGTGGGCCAATGGGCCAGTTTCCGCGACTTTTTCGGCGACTGCCAGCACCCATCACAGGTCGCTGTAAATTTTCACCTTGTTGAAAATTCAGCGGCAACCAGAAAGACGCTACAACTCTATGGGCGACTTAGGGGACTACTCACGACCATACAGGCGACACCCTGGTCGGTGATATGTCGTTGGGTGGAAGCCTGTATGGTTGTCAGTAGTCGCCCAAAGAGTTATATCTTGTTCTGGTCGCCACTAAATTTTCAACATGTTGAAAATATTCGACAACCTGCAACGACCTATGACGGGTGCTGGCAGTCGCTGAAAACGTTGTGTAAGTGGGACAAGCCCATAATGCATACAGAGCAAATGCTTTCACTGTACCTGGGTTCACATGACAGTAATAAACCTCAACCTACATATTTAAGACAATCTTTCCTTAACCAAGGGGCAATGTTTCATTTTCAGTACTGTTCTACTCCAACATTATTGTGGCTTGATTAACCAAGGCGGACAAATACAATTAGTTTAGTTTTTATTGCCATGTGATCTGAGGTACAGTGAAAAGCTTTTTGTTGCATACTATTCAGTCAAGGAAAAGATATACGTGATTACAATCAAGCTGTCTACAGTGCACAGACACAGGATAAAGGGTATATCATTTAGTGCAAGATAAAGTCCAATTAAAGACAGTTCAAAGTTCTCCTATGCGGATCACACTCTAGCAGGTGAGAGGACGGTTCAGTTGCCTGATAACAGCTGGGAAGAAACTGTCCCTGAATCTGGAGGTTTGCATTTTCAAACTTCTGTACCTATTGTCTAATAGGATGGGGGAGAAGAGGAAGTGGCCATGGTGAGAGTGCACGTGGCCCTGCCGAGGCAGCATGAAGTGTAGATTAAGTGTAGTTAAGGTATAGATCAATTGAATGGCAAAACAAGCTTTAGAGGCACAATGGCTGCCTCTGCAGTTGTTTGCTTTTGACGAAATGAGGGTGGGATCTGCAAAAAGTTATCTGTAAACAATTATGCCACATCAGAGATTAAAGAAGTTATTTACTGTTAACATCACTTAGTGTGGACATTTTGTAGGTTCTACTTTGAAGTGGACTTTAAACTTTTTTGGATATGAACACTCAATCCTTTTGGTTTTCTCCAGGCTATTACTATGATTCAAGCTTGTGCACGGGGGCACACAGCACGGCAGAAGTTCGAGGACATGTACTCTGTAAATCTGAAGCAGATGCCTGGAGCCTCCTCTTGGCAATACAAGGTATTTAACACCACATGGGAACTTCCACAGCCCTGGTATCTAAACTAGACTCATTAAACAGAGGAGAATGTTCCCACTATCATTGTTACAGAAACAAAATGCAATAGATGCTGGAAATCTGAAATATAAGCACAGAATGCTGGAAATACTGAGTAGGTCTAGCAGCATCAGCAAAGAGTTAGCGAGCTATACTAACAATACGTCAGTGACATGTTATCAGAACATCAATGACTTGTTCTGATGAATAATTATTTCCAGGAAATGTTAACTCTTTTCGTGACCAATGCTGCCTACTCTGTTGAATGTTTTCCAGTATTTTCTGTTTATATCATAATTAATACCAAGTCAAAAGAAGAATTGCTGTGCTTCATGTTGCAATTAATGACAACACTGTTTGCAAGTTTACGTGTGGAATGAATTTAAGGAGTGAATGATATTGACACAGCATAACAGGGACATGCAAATTGGAACAGGTAATCAGAGCTAAAGAGGCTTGAATTTTGACAATTCCAACAATTGGATGTGTAAAAGATGTTTCTACTTGATAAGGACCATAATAATGTTACTAATAAGTTTGGTGTGACACAGTGGCAGATTTGCTGCCTTACAGATTTGATCGTGATTACAGGTGCTGTATGTCCGGAGATTGGACGTTCTCTCTGTGACCGCGCGGGTTTCCTCCACTTTTCTCCCACACTACAAAGACGTACAAGTTGTAGGTTAATTGGGTTCTGTAAATTGTCCTTAATGTGTAGGATAATGCTAGTGTACGGGATGATCGCTGGGAAGAAAGGCCTGTTTTCACGTTGTATCTCTAAAGACTTTACTTTAAAGTCATGTAAGTAACCTAAAGAACATGATTTTACCAAGAAAATGGGTAAGAATGTGAACCTTATTACCACATAGAGAGAGTGAGATAAATGCCATGAAAATATTTAAGGAAAATCTAGATAATCGTGAAGTGGAAAGGAAATGGTGGAACTGTTATTAAAAATAACATAGATGGGTGACGGATTTAAATTCATGCAATTGTGAGCTGCATTTTGTAATGTGTATTTTGCAATATATTTTGATTTCAGAGTCCTGACATTTCTCACAACAACACTATTCAAAACCAAATCCAGACAGGCGATGAGAGAGATGAGGCCATCTCCTTAATCCAATCCTCCTTCAGGGCTCATCTGACTCGGTCACGGTATCTCAAAGGAAGGTAAGACTGGGACATGATTTTGGTAGATTCTTGAGGGACCACCTTTCATGCACTGTGCTATCCCATTTCTACCAGTTGTCACCGCTGAGTCTCTAAGAAAGATTTGTCTAGATTGAGAAGTGTAAGATTGGGACCCCATGTAGTACGCCCCATCCCCTACCACCTCCCCCCTCTCCCCTCCTGACAATCAAGAAAATCTCTTTGCAGATGCACTGCGCTGCATTTGAGATCCCTCAACAGACTGCAGACAGAGCAGGCTTTTTTTCCCAATTTTTCTGGAGCCAATCTGTAAGGAAATAAAGGTATTTTCAAGCCCATATCAGCAATTTTAATTTGTGAAATAGACATGTCTCCAGGACATATGCTTATCTCTAGGGGAAGAAGGTTCATGAAACCCCATAGATTATATGGTGGAGGAGTTATTGACTACTGGGAAGGAACTGGAAGACTGGAATGAAGAAACATGGTGGTCTGGATATAAGGGGGGGCTAAATCCAAACCCACTCTCTTACTTCAGTTCTGTGTTAGGAATGAACTGTTATAAGGAGCAAACAATTACTATTTATACAATAATCAAATAACCAGCACTCGAGATGAATTTAAAAGGGAAGGTCCTGTCTGATCAGTACCTTTGAGCGTTTGGCAGCTCAAAATAATCCTATGATGCTGTGTCTTTAGGCTTTTAAAAAGCACTTGATAAAGCTTTAGGTGGTGATTTTACCTGTAAAGATTCAAGGTCATTTGTGGGAATGAATAAGGACTGGTTTAAAAGTTGGAAACAAAAACTTTGTGGAGGGTAAATACTGAATGAGATAATAATAATAATAATAATATTTTTTATTGTCATTGCACGTCAGTGCAACGAGATTTAGTATGCAGCTTCCAACCGATGTAAAAGAAGAGTAAAATAAATAAATAAGCTGTGTGACGTGACCATCCGAGGGGGGATGGGGGGCACTCAGCAGGGCCGGTTCAGAGCCGCTATAGATCTGAGAATAAAGCTGTTTCTGAGTCTGGAGGTTCGGGCGTAGAAGGCCTTATAACGTCTGCCGGAGGGAAGTAGTTCGAACAGTCCGTTACAAGGGTGTGAGGAGTCTTTATGGATGCTGACGGCCTTCCTGAGGCACCGTGTGTGGTAGATGCCCTCCAAGGCTGGTAGCCGTGTCCCAATGATGGCACTGGGTCTTGCTACTGGATGTGACATTTACATTAAATAGGACATAGATCTCAAACAAATTGGTCAAATGTTGAAGATATTCAATGTTAAAACTTGGAAGGTCTGTGAAGGCACAACTCAGAGATACAAAATAAACAAATGTGAAATGCAAGTGAGCAGATAATCTTAATCTTGAATAATCTTAAAATTACTTCTGTTTAAGGCATAGAAGTCAAATGGTGTCAAAGGATCTACAAAAGGACAGTTTCTAATTATGTGCACTATCTGTCGAGCCAAACCTGTTGACAACTTCAAGTAAATGCAGGTGATAAATGGGTCACATCTAATCGCACCTTGAGTTCAGACTAGGTTAAAACTGACAATTGAGCTTTGGAGCCAGTGCTGAAAAGCAGTTGAAACTGTTTTCAAAGATAAGAATAATGGAGAAAGACTGGAGATCCTTTGTCATTTTAGCCCCGATATATGGCAAAGACCAGTGATCTCAGGGCTACACAAATACACAGAAATGTTGTCTATAATAAATTGTGGGAGCAAAGCAAGGGATCACCTACTTAAACATTTTTTTAAAGCTGGAATGCAATAGAAATTCTTCTTACATTAGTTGAATAACAGCATGATAGTGGTGCTAAAAGTACACATAATATAAGAAATAATTGTTTCATTAATTAACTTTAGATTTGTTTCTGGTTCTTACAAACTAAGATGGCTGAATAATCTTAATCGTTGATTAGCTATCGATAAGAACATATTCTTTCTAATGCATTTGACCTGCACTGATATAACTGAAGCAGTCAAACCGCTTTCTGTCTTTTTAATGCTGATGGACCTTCTTTGCATTGTCTAAAGTCACTTGTGGTTTTCTGATTGTGGATAGTCTAAAGGAAAGTTGCCCTTCATTTATGTTTTGTCTCCCTTTCACAATGTTGTGCAAAGAAAGAACATGTCTGCTGGAGACACCAGGAGTAACTCAGTCATTGTGAGGAAATCCAGTGATGCCCTTCACCAGCCAAAGTATTCAGGTAGGTATAAAGACCTGCTGTGTCAAAAGCTGGCAGCCTTTCTTTCGCAAATGTTGAATGTATTTATTGTGATTTAATAAAGTCACGCAGCAACTTCAGCTACAATAAGGATTTTTATCCACATTAACATTTGAACATACAACAGTACAGCATAGGAACAGGCCCATTGGCCCACAATGTCCATGCTGAACATGATGCCAAGTAAAATTAATTTCCTCTGCCATTATGACCTGCATACCCATGCACCTATCCAAAAGCTTTTAAATACCACTGCCATATCTGCCTCCACCACCTGACAGCGTGTTCCAGGCGTCCATCACTTTCTCTATAAAAATACTTGCCCATTGAGGGACCGAGTTGAGGAAAACCTTTTTCACACAGAGAGTGGTGAATCTCTGGAATTCTTTGCCGCAGAAGGTAGTTGAGGCCAGTTAATTGGCTATATTTAAGAGGGAGTTAGATGTGGCCCTTGTGGCTAAACGGATCAGGGGGTATGGAGAGAAGGCAGGAACAGCATACTGAGTTGGATGATCAGCCATGATCATATTGAATGGCGGTGCAGGCTCGAAGGGCCGAATGGCCTACTCCTGCACCTATTTTCTATGTTTCTATGCCCTGTACATCTCCTTTAAACTTTGCCTCTTACATCTTACAGCAATGCTCTTTAGTTTTTACATTTGCACCCTGGAAAAAAAGGTTCTGAGTGTCTCTTATCTATGCCACTCATCATTTTATATACTTCTGCACTGGCTGACCACAAAAGGACACTCGGAGCTTTTCATTGGCGCGCCGATTGCTGAGGTGAAAGGGAGTGACAGTTGTCTTAGATAGGTTAGGGCGAAATCGCCAGAAGGTGAAATACTCCTCCATCCCCTTCAAGTCTTGGGTTAGCACTCTGCTGATATCCTCAAGGGCAGTTCCCTGGCAGACTGTACCTTAACCTCCTGACCCCCTTTGCTCAGAGCCTCACACTTGCCCTCCACACAGCACTTCCCTTCATCTTAATTGCTCCCAATAGAATGCTCTGCTACACCTTTAATTATTTTTATTCGCTGCTTAATTAGCTAATTTTGGTTACTCAACCAAACCGGCAAGCTTTTGAAATCTCCTGCTGGTCTTACACTGAAGTATTCTCCCTATAACCGTGTGGGTTTTCTCCAGGTGCGCCAGTTTCCACCCACATACCAAAGATGTATGTCTCAAAAAATCGGCACTAGTGTGAAGGGAGAGTTGAAATTGAAATAACATAGAACGAGTGTGAGCAGGTAATCACTCGTCAACATGGACTTGGTGAGCTGTAGGGACTGTTTCCTGCTTCCATCACTAAACAAAACCAAACGAATCCAAACCAAATTATGCAGCACTCCATAGTGCTGGGATAATTATCTGCTCAGGTCTGTAGAGTGGTTTGAACCCAGAACCATCCGACTCCCAAGATGAGAGTGCTATTAATCAAGCTAAAATGATAATTGAATTCTCTTTTTATTCCTATCCCTTTTCTAAAACCCTGCACTGTATTTCCCTGTGTGAAACCGGAGTAATTATTCACTAACTTAGCACCATGCAGTTTAAACACAAATCTGGAGAACACAATTGTGAATCCTTCATAGGCTAGGTCTTCATGTGAAAAAGAGATTTGGCAGAGGAGACACACAAAATGAAATAAATCCAATAGGGAATTAATGACAACAATTCTATATCCAGAGTGCGGTTAGAACTTGTGGCTGGCTTTCACAGGAGTAACTAAAGTGAACGACATAGAGTCATTGAAGGGCGAAGCTGGATCAACATCAAGGGGAGTGGGGGATAAAGGAAAGGAAGATATGGAGCCTGGGATAGATGTAGAAGGATGACAGGAGGTTGGTACAGAGCACAAACAAAAGATTAATCCTGCTGGACTAAAGGGCTGAGTTCTGCTGTAAATTCTATATATTATTGTTCTAGGTTCCTGCAGAGATAATGAAAGTAGTGATGAAATAGAAGATGATCTATTCAGACATAAAGGCACAGAAGATGCAAGATACTTAAATAAATTTAAACTCTCACCAAACAGTCCTTCATCGGGTAAGAACATGCGGATTCAGGCCACAGGTACTTTTATTTCCATTTACACTATGAACTATTTCTTCCTCATGCCTCAATTTCTGTCTCTTCTTGTCTCATGGATGTCAATTTTTTAACTAATCTGTGGTAATCTTTACTGTCTGAAACTGGTAGAGCAGGTTCCAGACGAAGTAGTAAACATTACCAGAAAAGCCACGGCAAATAATAGACACAGGAATGAGAAATCGGACTTGTCACCGGTGTTAAAGGGACCTGTGGAAACTTTTTTCAGGTTCTTGGTTTCCTTTAGAGACTCTATATTAACACTAAAGATGTCAAGCATAACAAAGGCCAATGCTATGGAATTAATGGAGATCTTTGCATGCTGAGACAGGAGGACTCTGAGTTCAGTGACAGAAAGAAAACCAGAAGCAGACCAACTGCACAATTCCTTTCATCTCAGGATGAGTCACCAAGTTCACTCCTGCATTGTCGGTGAGAAAATCAAATGGTTTATCCCATCCCCTCGTTTCTCAGCTTGATGGGAATGAGCAGGAGCTTTGAAGAGGAGGTGTCAGAACATGGGTTAACCCTTATCTTTTTTTTTTCTCTTTTTTCTCTTTTTTTGATTTGTATGGATTTATTGCATTGATCTGTTCAATTAATTTAATCAATCTCTGTAAAGCACTTTGGTTCAAATACTGGTTTTGTTGAAAAGTGCTATATAAATAAATATTATTATTATTATTATTATTATCCAGAGAACAGAGAATCAACATGCTGGCTACAACTATTAAAAAAAAAGTGTGATTAATAAATTGTAAAAAAAAATGAATGAAATTAATATATGAAATAGGTAGGCAGAAAAAAACTGTTGCTCCTTCATTAGTTAGTTAGTTAAATTTATTATCACGTGTACCGAGGTACAGTGAAAATCTTTTAATGTGTGTTGAACTCAGGCCTATATCACACTGTGACCTTTTTATCCCACCTGACACTTTTCACGTCCACACCTATGGCATTTTTCTGGGAAATTAGGGGGAAAGGCAATAAGTTAAAAAAAAAAAAAAGTCCAATAGGTTTGAAAATGGTTTCCAACTTTTCTCTCCAACTTTTTCTGGTGCTAAAACCCCCATATATGGGAGGTTATTTGGTTTAGTTTATTGTCACATGTACTGAGGTGAACAAACTTTTTTACTGCATGCTATCCAGTCAGCAGAAAGACTATACATGATTACAATTGAGCCATACATAATGTACAGAGAGGCAGGATAAAAGGGATAATGTTTAGTGCAAGGTAAAGTCCAGTAACGTTTGATTAAAGATAGTCCAGGGTCTCCAATGAGGGATCACTCTCTAGTTGGTGATGGGATGGTGCAGTTGCTTGATAACAACTGGGAATAAACCGTCCCTGAATCTAGAAGGATGTGTTTTCACACTTCTGTACCTTCTGCCTGAAGGGAGAGGGAAGAAGAGGGAGTGACCAGAGTAAGGCTCATCCTTGGTTAAGCTGGGGCAGCGTGAAGTGTAGAACAGAGAGTCAATGAAAGGGAGGTTGGTTTGTGTGATGGTCTGTGCTGCGTCCACGACTCTCTGCAATTTCTTGCAGCGTCAGATGGAGCTGTTCCCAAACCATGCTGTGATGCATCCCGATAAAATGCTATCTATGGCGCATCTGTAGAAGTTTGTGATTGTTGGTGGTGATGTGCCGAACTTCCTAAGCCTTCTAAGGAAGTAGAGACATTGGTGTGTTTTCTTGGAGATTGTTTTGATATGGATAGTCCAGGACAAGTTGCTGGTGAAATTTACTCCTAGGAACTTAAAGCTTTCAACTATCTCTACTTCAGCACCATCAAATTATACCGTGTGTGTACCGCTTCACTTCCTGAAGTTGATCTCTATGTCCTTTGTCTAACTGACATCGAGAGAAAGATTGTCTTGACACCAGGTTCCGAGATTGTCAATCTCATTCCTGTACTCCGTCTCATCATTATATGATATCTGGCCCACTACAATGATGTCATCTGCAAATTTGTAGATTGGATTTGTACTTGGCTGCACAATCGTGGGTGTATAAGGAGTAAAGAAGGGGGCTGAGAATGCATACTTGCGGAGGACCATTATCATAGGGGATGACTTGTCCCCTATCCACACTGATTGTGGTCTGTTGGTCAGGAAATCGATGATCCATTTGCAGACTCCAAGTCCAATGAGTTTGGTGATGGGCTTGGATGGGGTAATGGTATTAAAAGCAAAGTTGTAGTCAATGAATTAAAGTCTCACATAAGTGTCTCTCTTATCCACGTGTTCCAGGGTGAGTGTAGGATCAGGGAGATGGCATCAGCCCTGGATAGGCAAACCACAATGTGTCAAGGTGCATTATGCATTATCAATATGACATTCTGTATGATGAGATCTAATTACTTGTTGGTATCTCATCTAGCTCTGTCCTGAAGGGAAAGAATCTGTACCCACGATACCAAATGGCAAAATATTCCAAAGGATTCTCAGGAAAGCAGGAACTGGCCAATATGCATTTTTTCCAAGTTTAAATTAAAGTGTTTGGAATCCAATAACAAATGTAATTGTCTTCTCTTCCAGCGAGATCCAGCCAAAGCCTCTCTCGGATATCAGGAGAAGTGGATTCTGACGATTCTGATGATGTCATTTTGTTTTAACTTCATGGCTACTGAAACATCAAGACTGACTTTTAGAGGTGGATTGTTCCATTCCAGGAGCCTTCCAAGAAAAATGTCTTGAGAGTCGATAGGCGAGTAGTTGAGGAACTTAATTTTGTTTGATGATAGATAAAAAATACAGGACTCAGGTGCACAAATGGAAAGGGCTAATTGTTAATGGTGAATTTAATACTGTTTTACAAATATGCATGATAAAAGTGACAATTTGCCAGATATGCTCAGCAGGTCAAACAGCAATTGGGTACATAGAGGTATGTTTTCTGAGGACTACTTAGTGCCATCTACAAAATGCTTTTGAGCAATTCACCAAGGCTGCTTTAACATAACTTCAGAAAACCATTTCCTTTGCCACCTTGAAGGAAGAGGTCAGAAGCCACATGAGTATGCCATCACCTGCAAAGTTCATTCCAAGTCACATGCCGTTCTGGCTTAGAAATATATCAGCATTTCATGGATATCTGGGTCAAAAGAATGGAATTCCTCATTCAACAGCAATATGGGAATACCTCTAATAGAGGTTCAGCAGCACGAGAAGGCAACGGCTCACCACCACTTTATGAATAGGAATCAGGATAAAATTTAAATGCTATGCTTCCAAGCATTGCCTACAAATTTATGGCCCAAATCTAGCATCATTATCCCTCAATGGAAATAATTTTAACCTCAACTTCAGAACATTTGCTTATTTGAATTTAACCTTACAGCCTATTTTTTTGTGTAATAACTCAATCAAAAAAGAAAACACTGAAACAGCTGACATCTGAAGCTTGAAACATAAATTGCTGAAAGCTACTACCTAATTCCAAGAGGCTATGGAAGATGAGTGTCTTTTCCACCTTGGGAAGCAGTCCACTAGTAGCCCTGAGCCTCTTGTTGCTGCCACTCACTCCCACCCTGCCTTGTCTGTTTGTAGCCTCCTGCACTGATTTAATTATGCCTAATGTAAGCTTGAGGAACAGCAGCTTAGTTTCCACTTGGGCACATCCTAGACATTTGGGCTACGTCAAATTCTACAAATTTAGGTGATATATTGTCTCTAACAGAATGGGCCAAGCCATTCATGTGCGCTCTTGGCTCCGTTCTTCTCTCTCCAATAGGAAAGCCTGACCTATTCTGCCCTGACAAAGTGCCTTCAACCTGAAATATAAACTGCTTCTCTTTCCACAGATACTGCCTGATCTATTGAGTATATCCAACATTTTTTTATCTGGCAAAATAGTGTTATGGAGAATGGTGCAGTATAGGAATTGGCTCCATCGGCCCACAATGTCTTTGCTGATGCAGACAAACTCTCTTAGCTAAATAATGTCACTCCATTTTCTGTAGATCCATGTGCCTATCCAAAAACCTCTTGAACACCGCAATCATATCTGCCTACACCACCCAGGCAGCGCATTCCAGGCATCCACCAACCTCCTGTATGAAAAAAAAACCTGCCTTGCATATCACCTTTAGACTTTGGCCCTTTCACATTAAAGCTATGCCCTCTAGTATTTGATATTTCATTCCCGGAAAAGACTACACTATTTATGCATCTCATCATCTCATCAGACCTCTCCTCAACCTCCGGCTTTCCAGCGAAAACAATCTAAGTCTGTCTAACATCTTGTTGCTAATATCTTCTAATCCTGACACCATTCTGATGAACCTACTCTGTGCCCTTTACAAAGCCTCCACACACATCCTGCATTGGGGCGACCAGAACAGCATACTATCCTCCAAATGTGGCCGAACTAAAGTCCTATAAATCTGCATTGTGACTTCCTGACTCATACTCAATGCCTCGACCAATGAAGGCAAGCGTATCATGTGCCACCTTTACCACTAAATCTACTTGTGTTGCCACTTTCATGGAGCTATGAACCTGGGCCTAAAATCCCTCTGTACATCATTGTTGTTAAAGTTCTTGCTGTTAGTTGTATAATTTCCTTTTACATTTGACTTCTCAAAGAGCAAAACATCACTCCTGCTTGGAATAATCACCACCTTCCATTTCTGTAGCTGATCTATATCCCACTGTCTACTTTGACAGCCTTCCTCACAGTCTATGCCTCCAGCAATCTTGGTATTATCTGCAAACTTACCAACCAATCCATCTATACTTACGTCCAAGTTATATTCATATATATATATATATATATATAGATATATAGATATAGATATATATATATATATATATATTTAATCACAGACAACAGCGGTCCCTGCAGAACTCCACTGGTCATAGAGCACCAACCTGATTATTAGCCTTCCACCACAACCCTCTGTCTTCCAGCAGTAAACCAGTTTTGAATCCATGCAACCAAGTCACTGTTAATCCCATGCATCTTAATTTTCTGGAACAACCTACCATGATGAACTTTATCAAATGTCTAACTGAAATCCATATAGACAACATCCACTGCCCTACCCTCTACGATTACCTTCATTACCTCTTCTAAAAACTCGATCATTAGTAAGACATGACCTGCCACATACAAAGCCATGCTTGCTGTCCCTAATTAGCCCATTCTCTTCAAATTGGAGTAAATCCGATCCTGAAGAATTCTCTCCAATAGCTTCCCTACCACAGACGTGAGGCTCACTAGCCTGTACTTCTCTGGATTTTCTCAACTTCCCTTCTTAAACACAGCAACAACGTTAGCTACTTTCCAGTCCCCCCCGAACCTTGCCTGTGGTTAGAGAAGAAAACTCTTTGTCAGGGCTCCTGCAATTACCTCTCTTGCCTCTCTCAATAATCTGGATGAGACCCCATCAGGCCCTGATAATTTACTACCACCTGATAATAACACTACCACCTTTTTAATTTCACACTGCCATTGCATATTAGTATTCTCCACACTGATCTCACTGTCCTCCATGTCATTCTCTGGATGCAAAGTACTCGTTTAGTGCCTTGCCTTCATCCCCATGGAAGGTCCAGGTTTTTCCCTGGCTGCCCTTGTTTTTAATATAGGTATAAAAAGACGGGATTTTCAATAATTCCACCCGCTAAAGTTAGTTTGTGGTCCCTTTTGGCCATTCTAGTTACCAGCTTGTTCTTTCCCCCTTTCTTTATATTATCAAAGGCTCTGTCTGCTTTTATCTTAAATTTTGCATACACATCCTTTTACTTTTTGACTACGTTTGTTATCTTTAGTTCCCTTACTTTGCCCTCCTTATTCTTCCTCCTTGTCACCATCATGCATCTATTCATTAGATCTTGAGGTTTGTTTTACAAACTGCAGTCTGAACAAAACCCCTCAAAAACCGAAATGCTATTAGAAAAAGATGCATCTGACCTTCATGAACATGAACAAGATATTTGTCACCAGGAAAGCCATGCAGGTTTAACACTTAAACCTCAATATGACCTGATCAGTATCTGATTCTGTATAAACCACCCAAGTTTCCTCCCTACATAAAGTACAATAATTTAAATAGTTTGTCAATTGGGTTATAAGACACAACATTACAAAATGGGCAGCATAGTGGGATTTAGAAATGTGCTGGATGGAAATCATTTTACATGTCTATTATGACGGGGTAATAATCTCCGTCCCTATATCCTACCTTTCTCATGTATATGACACTGGAAATCAAAATAGTAATGGATATACTCATTTGGTGAGACTATCTGTGGAGAAGCACAACTGTTACATTCGCATTCCATATCGTTTCATCAGGTCTTTTATTCACAGATGTGACCTGACCTGTGGACTGTTACTTGCATTCACATAATTATGGAAGTTATGACACTAATTTGACCCATGGTGATTGTGCTTGTTAAAAAAGCCCGCCTAATTCCAACATTGAGTCCATTGCTCTGCAAGTCAAAACTCTTCAGGTTCACATCACACTTATTAAATGTGATGAAGGATTTTGCTAACCTTTGAGCATTAATTTCCCGACTACCGCTTTATGTTTTGTTTCTTCTCCCAGCTACTCCCCTATCCCATGGATTTTTTTTCTTTTTATTAAACCATTTGTTGTGTGCTGACGTTAAAACCTTGCTAGATATCATAAGACACTGACTTTATTAACCCTCCTTATATCTTTCATTAAAAAGTTCTCATACTTGATCTTTTATATCTTATTTCTATGCTTTGTGGCGTTCCTGTTGCAGAAGTGTATGTTGCATTTTTTTTAACCATTCATAGAATATAAATGGCTAGACTGGCAGTTGATTCCCATGCAGTTTCCTATGGGGTGAAGACCTTGGGTTTCGAATTGTCACAATGCTGTTAGATATGGGGTTGCAGAGCATTGATCAAATAACAATTTAAAACATCTGGTCTCAAATTGGGATATTGCAGCCCTTGGAGAGGAACTTTTGAAATGGTTTACTCGGGTATTTGCTGATCTCATAATTTCTAGGTTGTTTAGCGTTGTGATGAAGCTTTGACAAGATTCTGTTGTACATCCAGTAAATACTCTGCACTTCAGCCACATGGTGATGGAGCTGCCTGAAGAATGGATTACTTTATCATGGATAATGTTGAGCTGCTTGAGTTGGAGCTGAAGCCATCTTAGCAAAGTTGACAGTGATTTCACAATCCTGACTTGTGCCTTTCAAGTGGTAGAGATGCTTTGACATTGTAGAAGATTCATGTATTGGAATATTGGGGGGAATTTGCAGTGATGAGCTTGGGTTAAGGAACGGATATCATTACTTTTGAATAATGTGACCTATCTGAATATTTTGATAATAGCATCTTCCTTGCAATTTATATTGGAAGAGAGGATATTTATGATCTTTTCTGATTCTTATCAATCGTGTATTTATGATGCATAATTTTTGTCGTATTTTTGTAACATAAGATATATATTTTAATTTTTATTGTCAATAAATATTTGAAATAAACTTTTTCTCAAATTTTACAAATATTTGTGCTGTGTCTATGTTGGATCTTATCAAAACATTTCTGAAACTCCAAAGATACAACATCCCCTGATCCAGTATATAGAACAGCACAGCACAGGAACAGACCCTTTGGCCCATAATGTCTGTGCCAAATATGTTGCATGTGATCTATATCCTTCCATTTCCTGCATACCTATGTACTCTAAATGTCTCTTACATGCCACTATCATCTGATTCCATCAGCATCTCTGGCAGCACATTACAGTTATCCAATACTCTCCGTGTAAAACTCTTGTCCCACACATCTCTTTTAAACTTTCCACCTCTGACCTTAAACCTTTGCCGTCTAATGTCTGATATTTCCACCCTGTGAAAAAGGTTCTGACTGTCCACACTATCCATGCCTCGCATCATTTTATATACTTCTATCAGGTCCCCCCTTAACCTCCATGCTCCAGAGAAAAGAATCTAAGTTTGCACAACCTCTCCTTATGGCTAAATGCCCTCCAATCCGGGTAGTATTCGGCTAAACCTATTCTGCTCCTCCTCCAAAGCCTCCATATGCTTCCTGTAGTGGGGTGAACAGAACTGCACACAGTAGTTGAAATGCAGCTTAACCAAAGTTTTATAAAGCTGCAACATGACTTCCTGACTGTTATACTCAATGCCTCGATCGATGAAAGATAGCATACTATATACTTTCTTTACTACTCTATCTAGTGCTGCCATTTTTGGCGACCAATGTATCTGGACCCTCTGTACATAATGTTTTTAAGGGTCTTGCCATTAATTATATACTTTCCTCTAACATTAAACCTCCCAAATTGCAGCTCCCAAGTGTTTCTTTATTTTTCTAATGGCCTTATCGAGGACTTCCAATATAACCCTGCATATAGCCAGACTTAAAGGCCCACGATCTGGTCTTCAGTAGATTACAGACCTCCTGGTTCATCCATGGCTTTCGTTTCGGGTTCACTCGGATTGTCTTGGTGGAAACACACTCCTCCGCACATTTTCTTATGGAGTCGATTACAACTGTAGCATATTCTTTCAGGACTCATTGCCCAGTCTATGAAGGCCAAGCAATCCCGGAGTTGTTCCACTGCCAGTTCTGGACAGTCCTCCCCGTTGGAGCTGTGCTCTTCCGTCGCTGACTATAACAGGAAGGAGCACAGCCATGTGGTCTGATTTTACAAAATGAGGGCGAGGGATAGAGTGATAGATCACTGTCTCTATAGCCACCAGCTTCATAACGCTGTAGTGTGCATTGAACCCTGGGATTTATTAAGTTTGGTCTCAGTAACTTCTCCTGTACCATTTTCTTACTAATTTTAAAATTAACAGTATACATACATTTAATCTGATTTGTTTACTAATGTTGGTAGAGTATAAATATTGGCCAGAACACCAGGCAGGCCTCACCCGCTATTCTGCCCACGTGCGGCGGGAGAATCCCGGCAAGCCACGCCAGACCCACCAGCGCCATGGCCTGCGCTGAAGATCGGGAGCCCTCACAGAAGGCCCTGCTTACCCGCCATGACCGGGTACCCGGCCGGAGAGACCCGGTGGGTGGTGCTGCCAGACGCAAGAAGACCTGGAGGATTGTGGTCTGTTAGTAGGAAGGCACAATGGCCAGCCCCTGCTCATCCCTCAAAGTGTGGATTACCTTGAAGAGGAGGGAGTCGGTGAGGGTGGTTGGGAGAAGCAAGGTCGATCACCGGCATACCGAGGCCATGCCCAGGCACAGACCTGGCTCGCCTGCCTAGACTGGAGAGAGTAGGACGTAAGCTGACCAGCCGCGGGAGATAGTGTACTGCCTCAATGGTGCTATGGGCCTTGAAGGCGCTGAAACAGTCTGGGGCTTGGCTGGACTGGGTGCTGTTCCAAGAGGCCAAGCTCGTGGAACGGACGCGGCCTACAGCGGTGGAGGACACCACGGCTACGCTTAGCCAGGCCAACCCTGCAACACCATCAGGCCTTCAAGGTCAGGTCAAAAGAACGCTTCACTAACAACAACTGGGACTTAAGAAATTGAGTCAAACCTTGCGACTGTATACTGTCTAGGTACACTACTACTATACACGTACTGTATCTGAGATACTTAATTAAGATGAACCTAAGTGTTTATGTATAGTGACACTCATACTGTATTGTATACAAAAATGAATTTTGCTGTACCTCAGTACATGTGACAATAAAGCACCATTGAACCATTGAAATATTTCCATGGGACCTATTATATCCACCTTTGAGGGCAAACAAAGTCTCAGTTTAATGATTTATTCAAAAGGATTCACCTCCGACAATGCAAAGCTCTGTTAGAACTGGCACAGGGGTGTCGGCATCTCACAAAAGTATTAATTAGTTGGCCTTTTGGAACTAATTAGACTGACTACTGGAATTCAGGAGAAACGTGTGAAATTATAGTGTTTAGTTTATTTAATGCCAGATTTTAACATTAGGGTCCCCAAATCATATTGTCAGACAACTGGACATAAGGCAACACAAATGTATTAATGTATGAATGTAAAGGTTGTAACATCCATTTACTGAAGAGATGCTGAACACAAGAAGGTTTCTGGATCAGACATTCAATTTGCAGCAATGATTTATGCATGCAAGTTATTTTTAAAATCAGACTTGCCAGAATATTATTTAGCATTGGAAATTCCTTACATCCCACAATTCTTTTGTGGAGCTCTGGAACTCTCTCCCCCAAAATACTTGAGGGTTAATTTGATATTTTAAAATGACAACAATAGATTTTTGTTAATCACTGGCATACGGAACCAAAGTAAGCAAAATTGTATCATTTCTGCAATAAACAGATCAACATTGAACTAATTAAATGGTGAAATAGCCCAATGGATTAAATGGGGATAATTATTAATATTTAGAGGTGCAGATATGGGACATGAGATTGTTTTATGAAGCTTCTCGTTACCACGAAGCTGTACTCTGAAATAAATCAGCTTGTTCTGAAAGAGATGAGATGGAATGGAGGAGACCTGTTGTATAAAAACACCCAGCACAAATTAGATGGGTTGACTGGCCAGCCTTTATGATGTAAAATCCACTAACGGGACAAAAAGCTAAAATGAAAATATAGCTCCGCTGGATAGCAGGAGGAGAAACACTGTTTCATAATGTGAGACGTTTCACCAGTTTTATCTCTGCAGGTGGCAGTGGCTTGGCTTTTAATCAGAAATCTCTAATGTATTGTTAGAAGCTTGTGATCTGCCTGCTGTTGCCTAGTTCCAACCGGAAGTTTCTATGGTAATCTGTAACCTCAGTAAAATGAAAACGGAGGAGCACATATGAAGAGCAGCAAAGAAACGGGACGTGTGACAATGCCACATCAGGGGTCATTCCACCAAAGAGACCTCACTGGAAATGTTTGGATTACATCAATTGGACAGTTACATCTTAAGTATTCAATGCTGTTTAAACATTACTCAAAGGAACAATGCTGCCCAACATTACTGTGAGGTAGGTAACTTAGTTTACTAAAATGAAATCTTATCATCTCGAAAGAGGTAATGACAATAAAACCTCATTCTATTTGATGGTGCAGGCATAACATTTGCTTCAAAGTCAAAATGCCTTGGGTTCAACAGCCAAGAATGTTTTATTTTCATATGTACCAAAACTGAACAATGAAACTCTTACTTGCCGCAACACAACATATCTGTAAACAGAGTACCCAATCGTTAATATAATAAACATTTTTAAAATAAATAAATAAAACCCCAATATAGTGTAAAAAACAAAACAAAGCCTGAAGTTCCTAGCAATCAAAGCAGTTTGTAATTCAGAGTTTACTTGAAGTTCTTGGTGTTCAATGGGTCATTGGGAAGAAGCTATTCCTGAAGCTGAATGTTACAGTTTTCAGACCCCTATACCTTCTTACTAAAGGTAGGATTGAAATGAAAGAGTGGCCAGGGTAGTGTGGGTCCTTGATGATGTGGTTCAAGACGCCACCTCAGAGACTTGAGACAAAATTCATTCTGACATGTATAGGGCAAGAACTGGCTGCACTTTTAGAAATGGCTGTCAGACAAACCGTTCAACATGATGGGAAGAACTACACTATTGATTGGATATTGCTAAAGGATCCACAACTGAGGAGTAGCCAATACCTACAAATAGAAAGACTGACCGTTCCTTCTGTCTGGATGATAGGTTTTTACTTCAATAAACTAAGACTGTAATATTACCATGTCAATATCAATTGGTCAGCTAATGTCACTCAAACAATTTCTTATGATATTGTTATTTACACTTGTAGGAGATGTTTGATTGCAATTTGACTGCTACATTTCTAGTATTAGATTGATGACACTTTTTCAATATCCTTCATTACTGAGGTTGTGAATGTTACTGTAGAAGTGCAATTAATTTTGTTCAACATAAGGATATTTTTCTATGCACCTTTTAAAAGGAATTATTTTATTTGGGACTAGGTCCTGTTGGCTACTCACATCTATCAAGCGCAATGGTAATGCATTAATTTTGAGTTGTTTTGGCTGCCGCAAGGACTGCCCCGTCCAAGATAATGACCTTCCAACAACTCTAATGTGCCTTTCTTTCCCAGATGGATCAATGGACAGCGATCATCCTGTTGGGGTTTTTTTCATTGCACATTAGCCCAAGGTGTTTTTAAACCAACTTAGGCCCAGTGTTGAATGTTTACCTTCCCATAAGTCAAGGAATGAAGCAATTCACTAAGGCTTCATTGATGGCCCCTCCCAAACTCACCATCTAGGAGGTCAAGGGCAGTAGGTGCATGAAAATACCACAATTTGCAAGGTACCCTTTGAGTCATCCAAATCTGGAAATATATTACCATTTATTCATTAGCAATTGATCAAAATTCTAAGCACATTACTGGATACTATTAGAGAAATACTGTGTTCCCATCACAAAAGTTGGAAACAGTTTTAAAAAGTTTAGTCTTTTGAAAGAAGAGACATTAAATACTGGTCTTTCCAGTGAAATCATATCAAGTGAATGGATAATAAGGCAATGCCAAATTGAAAATTAGATAGTTTAGAAAAAAACTTGCATGTGTTAATGCCCCAGGACTTCACAAAGTATTCTAGAATTATTGAACTACTTTTTAAAACGTAGTAGTGAACACAGTGGCCGATTGGATATTGCAAGCTCCCTCAACCGCATGTTGGGGGAACAGACCCAACGGGTCTGCACTTGGTCTAGTAACATAATAAAATTGATTGTGTCATCTGAGAGAGATATACTGACAGAGACATTAGAGAGAACTGCTTTTTACTTAAGCGATACAGAATGTAAACAGGCACTTCGGCCCACAAAGTCCATGACGACCATCGATCACCTGCACACTAGTTCCATGTTATCCCACTTTCGCATCCTACACACTTGAGGCAATTTACAGAAGCTAAATAACCTAAACACTTGCACGTCTCTGGAACGTGGGAAGAATCACTCGAAGAAAGCTAATAGGGAGAACGTACCAACTCTGCACAGACAGCACCTGTAGTCAGGATCGAGCTCAGGTCTCTGGTGCTGCGAGGAAGCAACTCTATCGCTGTGCCACCCTAAATAGTAACATGTCTTTTATGTGCACCTGAGTGGTTAACTTGGGTTTTAATTTAATTTCTCAACTAGGGTGGCACAGTGGCGCAGCAGTAGAACTGCTGCCTCACAGTGCAGAGATCTGGGTATGATCCTGATTATGGGTGCTGTTTTTGCGGAGTTTGCACGTTCTCCCTATGACCACATGGATTTTTTTTGGATTTTGTCCCACATTCCAAAGACGTGCAGGTCTGTACGTTAATTTGCTTCTACAAGTTGTCCCCGGTGTGTAGGAAGTGAAAGTGGGATAACATGGAACTAGTGTGCAGGTAATCAATGGTTGGCATGGACTCAGTGGGCCAAAAGGCTTCTTTCCATGGTGTATCTCTAAACTAAAGTAAACTAAAATGATAATGCTACTTCAGCAGGCCAGTTCAGAGGGGTTTATAAACCCCTGCCATTCTGATATAGGACCAAGGCTAATACAAATTAGTTACTACTAACACATTTGTGCTTTAGTCCGAAGCTTGCACTGATCAACGTATAACATCACTAATACTATGGTAAGGAACTACACTCTTTTGATTGCTCTGAACCTTGTCTTCTCACCATATTTCTCAACCCTTCGGCATCTAGAAGTAAATGAATGATTTAAGCATATTTATATTCTCTTTTAAGTGGCCCATCGCTGTTAGTGTGCGTGAATCGATGGTCGGCGCGGTCTTGTTGCGCAGAAGGGCCTGTTTCCATGCTGTATCTCTAAACTAAACTAAATTAAACAACAAGCAGTATTGAGATGAAAGTGCATTTAACTTTTGCTTGATTTTAATTGATTGCTAAATATTGGTTGAGCTAACTGTGTAGTCACATTGCTCTTCTTCTAAAGTGGTCTTGAGACCCATAATGCAGCTCTGAATCACTGCAATGGACATACCAGGTTCCATATTCATATTTCAGCTGATGTGCAATCTAATATCACACAACAAACTCACTTGAATTTGTGTGTTGAAGATGTAATTCTAGTTCTGGCCAGAAGGAGTTGTGTATTGTCTTTCTCTGTAACAAGGCAAACTGAGAGTGGATTAATCCGCTTGAAGGCACATGATATGCTTGCCTTCATTAGTTGGGGCATTAAGTACGAGTCAGGAAGTCATGTTGCGGTTTTATAAAAGTTTGGTTAGGCTGCATTTGGAGTGCCGTGTGCAGTTCTAGTGACTCCATTACAGGAAGGATGTGGAGGCTTTGGACTGGGTGAAGAGATTTACTATGTGGTGCTATCTGGATTAGAGAGTATAGCTACAGTGCATTCAGATGAATTCAGACACCTTCACTTTCTCCACATTTTCTTACATTATAGCCTTATTCTAAAATGGATAAGAATTTTTTTTATCATCAATCTACACACAATACCTCATAATAAAAAGCGAAAACAGGCGTTTAGAATTTTTTTGCAAAGTAATTGAAAATAAGTAACTGAAATATCACATTTACATAAGTATTCAGACCCTTTACTCAGTACTTTGTTGAGGCACCTTTGACAGTGATTACAGTCTCAAGTTTTCTTGGGTATGACGCTACAAGCTTGGTACACCTGTATTTGGGTAATTTCTCCCATTCTTCTCTGCAGATCTTCTCAAGCTCTGTCAGCTTGGATGGGGAACATCGATGCACAGTTATTTTCAGGTCCCTCCAGAGATGTTCGATCAGGTTCAAGTCCGGGCTGTGGCTGGGCCACTCAAGGACATTCACAGACTTGTCACGTAACCACTCCTGCGTTGTCTTCGCTGTGTGCTTCGGGTCGTTGTCCTGTTGGAAGGTGAACTTTGGCCCCAGTGTGAGGTCCAGAACGCTCTGGAGCAGATTTTCATCAAGGATCTCTGTACTTTGCTCCGTTCATCTTTCCTTCAATCCTGACTAGTCTCCCAGTTCCTGCCGCTGAAAAACATCCCCACAGCATGATGCTGCCACCACCATGCTTCATCGTGATGAGCGGTGCCTGGTTTCCTCCAGACGTGATGCTTGGCATTCAGGCCAAATAGTTCAATCTTGGTTTCATCAGACCATAGAATCTTGTTTCTCATGGTCTGAGTCCTTTAGGTGCTTTTTGACAAACTCCAAGCGGGCTGTGATGTGCCTTTTACTGAGGAGTGGCTTCCATCTTGCCACTCTACCACAAAGGCCTGATTGGTGGAGTGCTGCAGATATAGATCTTCTGCAAGGTTCTCCCATCTCCACAGAGGAAATCTAGAGCTCTGTCAGAGTGACCATCGGGTTCTTGGTCACCTCCCTGACCAAGGCCCTTTCTCCCCCAATTGCTCAGTTTGGCTGGGCAGCCAGCTCTATGAAGAGTCCTCGTGGTTCCAAAGTTCTTCCATTTAAGAATGCAGAGGCCACTGTGCTCTTTGGGACCTGCAATGCTGCAGAAATTGTTTTCTACCCTTCCCCAGATCTGTGTCTCAACACAATCCTGTCTCTGAGGTCTACGGACAATTCCTTTGTCTTCATGGCATGGTTTTTGCTCTAACATGCACTGTCAACTGTGGGACCTTATATAGATAGGTGTGTGCCTTTCCAAATCATGAACAATCAATTTAATTTACCACTGGTGGACTCCAATAAAGTTCCAGAAACATCTCAAGGATAATCAATGGAAACAAAATGAACCAAAGCTCAATTTTGAGTGTCATAGCAAATGGTCTGAATACTTATGTAAATGTGATATTTCAGTTATTTATTTTTAATTACCGGTACTTTGCAAACATTTCTAAATACCTGTCTTTGCTTTTTCATTCTGGGGTATTGTGTGTTGATTGATGAAAAAAAATAAGAATTTAATCAATTTTGAAATAAGGCTGTAACGTAACAAAATGTGGAAAAATTGAAGGGGTCTGAATACTTTCTGAATGCATTGTATAAGGAGAGATTGGACAAACTTGGATTGTTTTCACTGGAGTGGCAGAGGCTGAGGGGAGAACCGATTAAAGTATATACAATACGAGTGCCATAGATAGGATAGACAGTCAGAACCTTTTTCCCAGGGTGGAATTGTCAAACAGTTCCCTAGAGGACATAGATTTAAAAATGGAAGGGGGGGGGGGACGGAATTTAAAGGAAATATGGCAAAGCAAGTTTTTTTACACATGGGGTGGTGGGTACCTGAAACATGCTGCCAGACATGGTGATGGATGCAGATACAATCGTGATGTTTAAGTCTTTTACATGGACACATGAATATGAAGGGAAAAGAGGGATATGGATCATGTGTAGGGGTAACGATTAGCTTATTTTGTCATCATGTTCGTCACAGACATCGTGGGCCAAAGAACCTGCCGCTGTGCTGTTCCATAACCTATAATTGAGGCAAGTGTAGATTGATGGAAAAGAAAATCACAGCAATTAAAAAACATTTTGGACAGATGCATGGATAGGATTTTGAGCGATATGGGCCAAACACAGGCAGGTGGGACTAGTGTATATGGGTCAGGTTGGTCAACGTAGGCAAGTTGGGCCACTGGGCCTGTTTCCACACTACATAACTCTTTGATTCTAATTCCCTGGGTGTATGGGACTGAATGGGAAGATGAAAGATCTATTTGCATTGTATGCAATAGGAGTGGAAAGAGGTTTGGTCCTCAAATTGTGAACAGAGGGGTGAATGAAAGCAACAACAACTTGAATGTGTCTCAGCTTTCATACCATGTTCCTAAAGCATTTCACAATCAATGAAATACTTTTAAAATAGTCACTGTTGTAAAGTTGTGTATATCAAGCATCCATCGTAGAAAGAGAGGCTGAGTGGGTGATCAAGACAAGGAGAAAACGACCTTACTCTTGAAATGAGCATTGGATGGGGGCCGGGAGGATCGCAGTATAACATCAGAACACCATTTTCTGCTCCCTCATCACATCTCTAAAGTATCACCAGCCTGTTGTTTGAGCAGATATATGTCTGCCTGAAAAAAATGTGAGTAAATGGGAGGGTGATGCATCCATATATTCTATAAAATAGGAATAAAATGGAATGAATCACCCATTTGAAACATGTCAGACAGGAGTGAATAGGAAGTGGTGCTGTTCTTCTTTAATTGTATGAGCGAATGCGAGAAAAGTATTTGATCCTTTGGAATCCTACTTTGAAATGGGGATGTTGGATGTGAGAAACTGGATATGCCTCCAAATATTTAATTAGTTTGTACAGTGCAAAGAATGTGCCATTTTTAGAAGACGTGACAGGATGATTCTATTTTTTCCCCACAATAAACCCCCCTTTTCTGTCCTTGTGGGTACCCATCAGCATTTTAAACAAATCCAGTTATTGTGGATTAACGATGAATTAATCCAACAGGCTTTACACTTCTAATTAAAACATTTATAATTCATTAAGAAAGTGCACTCATTAGGACGGGGAGCTGGTCATCACCTTTTGAAGCAGGTCCCGGTGCGAGCTCCTCCTCCTCCTCTCTTCCCATATTCCCAACACAACCGGACAGCTGCCAGCAGAACTGCATCTGTGAGTCTACCTGACAAGGGGAAGTACCTCTTCACAGGGACCTCCCTCCCCTGCCCCAGCTGCGAGAAATCTAGGATTTAGCTATGTGTGAAAAAAAAACTGTGCACGGTGGACTTCAGATATCAGTACCCATCCATTTAGATGCCACTGGGTTTTAATTGTTTTTTTTTCTCTCTCTTGTGAGTTGGAACAACATGGCTGCTGAGATTGCGCAGAAAGAATGAAGAGTTAATAAAAATTCTGCATTTTTCCTCTCTCTGGATTTCTGAAGGATCTAGATTGGGTTTTTTTTTAAATCTACCCCACCCCCCTCCACCCCCGTCTCCCCCCCCCCCCCCCCCCCTCTGTCATACACACACATTCCCAGTGGAACAGATAAAGAAGACCTGGGAAACAGAAAATGACTGCAGGTAAATCTTCCAAGCTATTAGCAGTGCCCGCAACAAAAAAACAAAGCACCTACCCGAGGGCAAAGGATTGCTGTGAATTAATGCGTCTGACTTGATCTAGTGATCGGGAGGAGGGGGCGGGACCGGGGGGGGGGGGGGGTAATATGGGGGAAGATCAGAGTCGATCCTAATTCGGATCGGCGTCGCAGAGCAGAGATCCGGAGTGGCCAGTGGTAACTGGTTTTCCTATCTAACGCATGCTTTGGATGTTCGATTTCTTTCTGCAGCAGGGAGACAGGGCAGGATCAACTGGGCATTTCAGTCCCTGATATTTTCAATTCCAAACTCTAATACCTTTTAAGAGGAGAAGGGAAAAGTACTGTTTGCAGGGGTAAATCTCTTCAGAAACTGAAGAAGCACCATCCGATGTAAGTCTACTTGGCTTTTCATTTTTTCCCTCTGCAATGCTTTTCTCTCTTATTTCGCTCTCTCTCTCTCTCTCTCTCTGTGGCGTGTCTTTGAAGAGAGGAGAGGCCCCTCGGCTGACTGCTGATGCAGTCTGTATTGCAGGATAACCTGTCTGCTAGTATCTGGAGGGCTGGCAATGCAAATTGAAACCCACGGATTTTTTTAAAACTGGTTTTAAGTGCAAGGCTGTCTGTCCTGAGAGGCATTTGCAGAGATCTTAAAGGGAGGATGATTCAACGTAAGGAGCCGTTTTATTTATATGTGCATGTACGTATTACATTTGGAATTGTATATTAGGTTTACTAATTAGACTGACTGAAATATAAGGGCAACATGTTACCAGTGGGTTAAGGCACACTCTGGGGCTTGTCTATGTCACTCTGTGTGAGGAGTATGGGGGAAGAGTGGTCCTCTTTTCTCTTCTGTCAAATTAGGTAATGAAATTGAAGCAGGGTAATAATGGGTAAGCACAAGTTATAAATGTATGATGTTCTGGCTGCATGTCAACATTGGTGGACTTGGATAGTACTCTAGATAGTAAAACTCATTCCCCACCCCAGTGAATGGTTGAAAGGTGATGATCGCACTCAGTCAGAAGGCTCAAGTCCTGCTCTGGAGACTTAGCAGGACGGTGCAAGTATTGCGGAAATGTTATATTGTGTTAAGTGGTGTCTTTAACAATAGAAAATGTAAATGTAAAAATATCATGGCCAATATATTGCTGAAGAGTTTTTTCTCCCAATCTTTTGTCCAAAATTTATACTTCAACCAGCATCACAATGATTTGGTTATTTTCATATAGTGTGGGAGTTTGCTGTGCAAAACTGACTGGTTTTGTGATATTGCAACAATGATTACATTTTAAAAATAAATCTCCATTGGATGATAAGCACTTTGGGATGCATACTTTGATCATAGGTTTGTTTTTTTATAACCCTTAATCAAGCAAAAAGATGCAATAATTGTGTTAATTCTGTGTCCATTAATCTGGTATAAGGTTGAACATTCATGTGGTCCATTCCCATATGCATTACTTTTGAACCAAATGGCAGGTTGTTTTCTCACCTCCATTATCTGCATGTTATGGGATTCCACCAATTTTAAAAGGAAATGCTGGAAGTTTCATCTGATGAAGAGTCATTGGCCTGAAATGCAAATTCTGTTTCTGACATAAGTTTTTTTAATAAAAAACAAATGCACATCCTATTCTCACTTTTCAAATTGCAAGAAGGACTGGTTCATCAGAGGTAGTGATTAGTCTACTGATCATTAATCAAGTGTTGTCCAAATAAGTGAGTATCTAGTGGATTGTAGTGAGAGTCATAGTCAGACTCTCACTACAATCACATGTTGTCAATGCACTCCTACTTCCATGTTCTTACTGCAACCCATGGATTAGACAAAATACCATGTTTGCATCAAACCTACACTGAAGTCACTGAACATCTGAAGTAATTTGATACATGATTCATTCAATGTGTTTCTTCTAAAATGCAAAACGCCTTTAAGTGTACAGATAGTTCACTATCTTGGAAAAGCCCAAGATAATCTGCGATCAGGAAATTAATTTGAATTCATTATTACACAGGCTAAAACAGCAGAGATTTTCACCAGCAAGGTTCTACAAACAGAAACATCATTATATTGGTAGACAAATAAATGTTAGTCATGATGCTGGAAGTACTCTATGGTCATATATTCAACAGTTATTTCCGCATTAATAGACACTGTACCAGGTTTTTTTTTAAATCTGAGATTTGCCTTCACTGACAGTATAGTCTCAACATTTTGCACTGTACAATTGTTGTTTTGCATGATGACAATAAAAAGGATGACATGGCACTGGAATTGATTTCAATTACGTGTACAAGTCTGGAATTGTGTTTGAACAAATGTCCTTCTAATAGAGATCAAATAGAGAGGCAACACATAACTTCACCTCTCTCCCATTTCCCACTAAATTCCTGGTCCTAGTGATGTTTGAAGAATTTTCCTGTTCCTGTGCTGCAATTCTCAGTAAAAACAAAGGAGTTTAAAGAACATTTTTTTTTAAATTCCTGGATGTTCACAAACCCTAATGCAGGTGAATGTAGAACATATTCCTGTTCCCTCCAAAATGTGGCTATCTGTGTGTACCCTTGCACCCTGAACCAATCAACACCAGTCTGTAGTGGAAAACCTGTATGCCCATAATTGCCCCTTTCCCCACTGAGATTATTTGAGATTTCCTTGGAGACATATCACCATGGAGACAGCACAAAATGTATTATGGTTATCTTTGCTTTTTTCTAGAAATGTATCAATGGCTGGAATTTGCTATCAGTGGTGGGGCTTTCTAGTACAAGAATTTTCAACTTTATTCTTAATTGTGTACCATTAGTAAAACTAGGATGATTGGTGTTGGCATGTCATGTTGAATATACTTCTGGTGATTTTACCTTGCGATTCCTAATTTCATTGTTATTGGTTCCTGACATGTCCATTATTGTGAACCACATCCAATTGGATGGAAATAGAATCTATTAGCAGACTCGATGATGCTTGCTTATCAGTCAAACAGCCACCGCTCACCATTTCAAAAAATTCATAACTAATAAATATGTTCAAATGGGGAACAAGTGTTTTTATGATTTTTTTTAAACCCCAGTTATATTACAGGAAGGATGTGGGTGCAAAAAGGTTTGCTATAATCCTGCTTGGATTGATGGGTATTAACTGCAAGAAGTTGGACCAACTTCGGTAGTTTTCTATGGAATGCTGGAGGTTGAGGGAAAAGCTAATAGAGGTATGGACAATTATGAGAGGCACAGATAGGGTCGGCAATTAGCACCTATTCCCCAGGGTGGAAATGTCAAAGATTAGAGGCCATAGCTTTAAGGTGAGAGGGGCAAAGTTTAAATGAGATTTTATACAGAGGGCTGGTGGGTGCTAGTATGTGTTGACTGGAGTGGTGATGGAGGCAGATATAATGAGGCATTTAAGAGGTCTTTAGATTCTCATATGAATATGCATGCAATGAAGGGAAAATAGATCATGTGCAGGCAGATGAGATAAATTTATCTTAGCATCATGTCTGGCACAGACCTTGTGGGTTGAAGGGCCTGTTCCTGTGCTGTACTGTTCTGCTTGTATGTTTTTTTAATCTTTCTGTTAACTTGCATTAAATGTTGCACGTGGATTTGAGATTCTGTAAATATTTATTATTTTTTCACTTCTATGATTAATACCAACTTTATTGAAATCTGATTATACTTTTTAAAACAATGACATCAAAGGTGGAGACAATGTTTCTGCCTGTCCTCTCAATAAAACTAACTTAAAAGTTAAAATAATTCTTCCCCATTGATTAACCAATTGCTGGTGATATTGGTGACGCACATTTAGAAAGCCATTCAGAATTTGAGAGAGTTGGGTGGGTCAGATTGTTTTTTTAAAACTAAAGAAGGCTGAGGAAGTGTTTCCATTAGCAAGTGTGTCATTCACCAAAAGAACTAAAGAATCGAAAATGAGAGTATTTCACTGTGTACAATAGAGTCATACAGCTCACCCTACAAGTATCGCTGCCAGGAATAAGAAGAATGAGAATTTCCTTCCCATAGTCATGGGTGTGTCTAACCGTGTGCCTGAGCCATTATCCTGGGAATCAATAAATTAAGAAATCTACAAATCCATAAATTAATATGATTTGGAATTCAGTTTTTAAAAAGATAAAATTTGAGTCGTAACTTTCAGAAGGATTTTAGATAAATGCTGGAAAAATATTTGCAGAAAGCAGAACTAATGGTTTACCGTTTCAAGGAGTCTGCTCAGGCATAATGGGTTGAGCAGATGCCACCTTAGGTGAATTAATCTATTCAACATCTAAAACTAATGAATGATCTGGTTTATCCCTCAAAATCCAGGGATAGGAGCAGGATGAGGCCAATTTGAGCCTCCAGGCAGTTTTCGTGTTTAATGAGATCATGGCTATCGCATAACCCAACTCCACATACCTGTCCCTGTGGTATCTACTGTTTGTCACCTTTTGAAAAGTGTTCTGATCAGTTTAGGACCATTTAACTGCATTGTATTTTATTCGCCACAATGATTATTCCCTTTATCATTTATTGTTTTCATCAACTACGTACAGTTTTGCCTATCTTTGATTATTGCATGAATATCTGAGGCCAGTTGTCACATTATGCCAATTAAACAGCACACCCACAATGATCTCAACCACTTCCTTCAAAACAAAAGGATAGATCAAATTTGTCATTCATCAGCTGCTTTATTTTCTTTATTACTGTGATTTTGCTTCTACTGATTTTGTTCCTATCCTTGATTCAATATTACAAGAGGTGCCTAGCATGCTATTATCTTCCCCTGCTGTAAATATTGATACATGTAATTAATCGACACAACGGCCACTGCTTTATTTTCGTTTCAATATTAACATCATCTATTTTCAAGATTTGAACAAATTTGTAAAAATATTTTGTTGGTTTTTATATCCTTTTCATACTCCCTTTTAGTAGATGCTATTGTTTGTCACTATTTGTTAACTGGGATAGAGACAAAGACCAGTCATACCAGCTTTTGCATTAATAGCATTTTTTCTTTAATTTTATTTTGTTCATTTTCTCATTAGTTGTCCATGGCTGGTTTTTATTTGGAAAATAGAGTTCTTGTTTCTGCACAGTATTAACTGTGTTATATATATATATATATATATATATTTGTGTATTTGAACACCTCCCACTGATTTTGCAATTTTTCTAGTTTACCATGGGTGATCTATGACTCATCAGAGAAATTCTGGCAGAAGTTTAAAAACATAGGAAGTAATTGTCATGTTTCCTTTCATTTACAATATTGTATAGCTAGACTATTCGCCAAACCTGACTCGTAACTCATTAATAAATGTAACATGATCTTCTTTCTTTTAATTTCTAGGACCTATCGTGGCAATAAACTTCCTGAATTCTCTCAAGAACATGAGCTAGAATATAATCAGGATAAGACATGAGTTGGGTTGTTTGTCCCAATCTATATGAAAGTTAAAATCCCTCATACTCTCATTCATACTTGTCTAATGTCTGCATTTATACATTCCACCACTTCACAATTGGTGTTGGGGGCCTCCAAACGTGTCCCACTGTTGTCCTAAATCCTTACCTATTTCTTAAAAGGACTTGAACACTCCATCAACTGCTTTCTCAAATTATGTTTTTTTGAACAATGTAACATATTTAATTCTTAATCACACAATCTGCTGCTCTCCATTTATCAATTGTCCTACCTTTCCTACCAATCTTGTACTTTGGTTTTGATCCCAGTCCAAACCATCTTGGAGACATGCACATCATGTTATTATCCTGCATTTCATTCAATGCTTTCTTCAAGGTCTCTTGTTTGTGAAGAATACATGTTATAGCCTCACTTTTAACCAACTTTTAGTGTTTTTTGTATTTCTTCTTGCTTAATTATTTTGTCTTTTAGCTGAATGATTTCTGTACCTCCCTTTGATTTTGATACATTAAATAGGCACAGAAGGTCTATGGTAAAATATTAGCAGGTAAAATCAAGTAAAACACTAAGTTGCTTGTTAAATACATAGAGGGAAATAGAATCAATGAAGAGTAGAAACTATTGCCAACCAAAAAGGCACTCGAGTGTGGAGGCAAATGAAGCGTAGAGTTCCAAAATAATGCTTTACACATGTTTTCATGAAGGAAGGTGATGATAAACATTGTTACTAAAGAGAACAAAGTAATATGTTAAATAAGGTAAACGTAGAGAAAGAATATTTTAAGAGGTCCAGCTTCTTTAAAAGGGAATAAATTCCCAGGCCTAGATAAAATATATCCACACTCGTAAGGAAAAGAAGTCCAGGTGGGGCGTGGCAGAGCTGATCATCTTATATGGTCCTTCTAGTCTAGGGATATATAGCCAGGGGTCTAAAGGACTGCTAATATGGTATTGCCATTTAAAAAGAGAGAAATATATATACTGAGTAAACTACAGGCCAGTTTTCCAAAAATAGGTGAAGAAATTATTGGTAAATATTCTAAGATCGTGTTAGTCAAGATGGGGACGTGCAGATATAATTGAGGATGATATTATAGAGTGATAATGGGATATTGTGAGAGTAAGCAGGCTGTAGAGAGTTTATGGATGGATTTAAGAAATAAGCAAGAATTTAAGGCTCTGGCAGCAGCTGTGAAGTAGCACAGGTTATTCAATAATTTTTTTAAAGGGAAGTTCTGTCTAATGATTAACCCTTTTTTAATTTTCTCAAAAAATTGATGATGGAAGCACAATGACACTGCTGCAGAGCAGCCTGATCTGGAAATCAGGGATCCAACATCCAGGGAAAGTGGCAAGTTGCATTCAAAATTCGCTCAGTGGGAGAAAGCAAAGGGTAATTGTGAATGAAAGTTTTAGATTGGAGATCTGTACAAAATGCAGATCTGCAGGGCTCAAATATATATCCCTTGTTTCTTTAGAGTATATATATATATCGATTCTAATGTAGAGGCTATGGTCACGGTGCTTGCTACATATTTAGGGCTAGAATTGGGGTTTAACTTAAGAAAAGTCTATTTTTTGCTTGCATGGATATGGACGTCTGACATATCCTTCCTGTGATTTTCTATGATTACTTTTTCCTATGTCATCCCTTTCCTACTTGCTCATTTTAAGTTATTCTGACTAACATAGAAACATAGAAAATAGGCGCAGGAGTAGGCCATTCGGCCCTTCGAGCCTGCACCGCCATTCAATATGATCATGGTTGATCATCCAACTCAGTATCCTGTTCCTGCCTTCTCTCCATACCCCCTGATCCCTTTGGCCACAAGGGCCACATCTAACTCCCTCTTAAATATAGTCAATGAACTGGCCTCAACTACCTTCTGTGGCCCCACAATCCCCGCTCCATTTCACTCATTCCCATTCTCCCTGACACTCACCTCGTGCTTCTCCCACATCTTCCCCTCTGCCCTTTCACTCCCTCTCCCCCCCTCACTCCCTTAACCTTCATTCAAAACAGTTGGATCGTACACAATTTGTTTTGTGCCCGCTTGTTCCCCATTAATGGTGCCCTCCCCTAATTACCCATTCACTGGTGCCCTCCCCTAATTACCCATTCACTGGTGCCCTCCCCTAATTACCCATTTACTGGTGCCCTCCCCTAATTACCCATTTACTGGTGCCCTCCCCTAAAAACAGGGAGAAGGCAGGAGAATGGGATTAGAAGGGAGAGATAGATAAGGCAGGATTGACTGGCGGAGTAGACTTGATGGACCGAATTACCTAATTCTACTCCTATTCCTTATAGAAACATAGAAACATTAGGTGCAGGAGTAGGCCATTCGGCCCTTCGAGCCTGCACCGCCATTCAATATGATCATGGCTGATCATCCAACTCAGTATCCCGTACCTGCCTTCTCTCCATACCCCCTGATCCCCTTAGCCACAAGGGCCAAATCTAACTCCCTCTTAAATATAGCCAATGAACTGGCCTCAACTACCCTCTGTGGCAGAGAGTTCCAGAGATTCACCACTCTCTGTGTGAAAAATGTTTTTCTCATCTCGGTCCTAAAGGATTTCCCCTTTATCCTTAAACTGTGACCCCTTGTCCTGGACTTCCCCAACATCGGGAACAATCTTCCTGCATCTAACCTGTCTAACCTTGTCCTTCAACAAAAATGTAGTTCACATAGAGCATTGTCTCAATATACGCTTCCTTTCTGATCCAGTACTGTGCTAGTATCCCACAATACAAACCCTTCTTTCCACAGCACTGGGATGAGATGTTAAATGTTTCTCACTCCACAGATCCTGTCTCAGCTGCTGAATATGTCCAGCATTTTCTGTTTTATTTCAAATTTCCAGAATCTGCATTTTGAATCCTCTTTGAAAGTCTGGGATACTACTTTGTCACATATGTAAGACTTTTAAGGTAGATGGGTGGTAAATAAAATTGCTGCCCTTTTATTGAGTGAATTACTCAGAACTTCATAGGATTGAGACCTGTTCAACAGGATTTCCATGTTCTGCTTGGTCTCTGGCTTGTAGTAAGATACTGGATCTCAGTGAAAACAACAGGGTGGGTATTATAATTTGCCCCGGAGTCCCTGGAGTTTGGAAAGGGAAACTGTGACGCTTGGGTGCTGCAAAATGGTGAATCCATGTGTATCACCTGAGGTTTGAGTCACACTAGGTATTGGTGGTCCTCTTTTACAGTACTATATCATCCCTAATCAGATATCCTGACCAGTTACTAACATAGAAGAATTTGGGAGTAACAGAGTCATGTGCCTTGAGAGGTAAAAAGAAAATGTAAATCTATATACATAGGATTTCAGTGGAAAGAGCAGTATGGTTTCTTAGCTAAGTCTGCATCTGTCTTGCTGATTTTATTACACACAACAGATGGCTCCACTCTGACATCCAGCAGGCTAATGAGGAAGAGACGTGATTCTTGGAGCATTTACAACGTGGAAGAGATGTAATTCCTGGATAATTTCAAGTATAGCAATGTGCAAATGCAGAGGGGCTAAAGACAATGACAGACAGTGAGAGTAAGGCCTAATGAGTCTGACACTCAAAACCAATGCGGTGTATAAAACCATCAGACGAATAGATAGGGTGAATGTACAGACTCTTTTTCTCAGGGAAGGGGAATCATGAACTAGAGGGCATAGGTTTATGGTGAGAGGGGAAAAATTAATAGGAAACTGATGGGCAACTTTTACACACCCGGTATATACAATGTGCTGCCAGGTTGAGGCAGGTATCCATTGTATATGACTCTACGAGAGTCTGAGGGTATGAGACCATTATGTGGGCAAAAAAGTGATGGGATATGAGAAAGGGAGAAAGAGACAAATGTAGAGACTGACAGAGGAAGTCAGTGTGAAGGAATGTGAGGGCAGAACGACCTCATGATAGAGGAGGTAAGAAAATTGTCACTTGTGAACCGAGTGATATATTAGACAGAAAAAAAGAGGAAAACCTGAAATCAACGGCTAAATCAGACAGAAATATAGTCTGAAAAGTGAGAGCGCATATAATCTCAAATTTCACTACACCATTTGGTGCATGTGATAATAAATGTCCTTTGTATGCTTTGTAATCTAAATTGGTACTAATGCTATAATCTATTTTGCAGTCTTTAAGCTGATGTAGTTTTAGATTTTAGTGACATTTTGGGCAATGCTTCATCCACTGTTGAGGGATCCCTCATTTCATCTCTAAGACTACCTAATATCCACTTCCCTGATAGGAACTGTTTGTAATACTGCAGCGTTTCTGTTGCTTAACCTCCAATCCTCATGTTGCCTCCCTACTCAATTATTCAGATGAACTCTTGGCCTGTTTCCCATCCTTCACCCTCCATCAACAAACTCAACCAAAATTCTTCTCATGACATAAAAGAAAATGATTTGGCCCATCACTTCTGTGCCCTCATAATCCCACTCCTCTATGTATTTCCCCACACTTGCTCTCTTGCATAAACACATTGTTTCTCCCCAATTCTCTTACCACAAACTCATAAATTTACAGCAGCTAATTTAACATAAACCTTTTTTTGAGACATAGGAGGAAACTGAAGGACTCTAGAGAAACCCACCTATTCAAAGAGCATGCAGACTCCATCTGACCTCCACTCGGAGGTTGCTGGTAACAGGACTGCCTGCTTCTTCACTGTCCAATCTCTGTTGTTGTTTTGGAGTCTGTACCATGTTTGTGTATCACCATGTGGCCACATTGACCTCTGTTGGTTCCTAGTCTGCCAGTGCCTCAGGATAAATTGTCATTCTTGTGTTCATTCTTCTCCACAGTCTTCTGTCACCCCCACCCTGTATCTTCCTCTCTCTCTCTCTAACCTTCTTCAAAAATATACCTCCAAGCAGGTTGTATTTATTCATATCTGAATATTTGGGATGCATTTCACAATTTGCAAACATGCCTATCTACCTAGAGCTGTTTTGTCCCCCAGATCAGAGACTTATTCATTACCATTCTTCTTCTCCATCCTCAAGACACATGAACATGAACATTTACCCCATGATCACGCTTTGGCCATCTAACCTTCTTTTGCTCCGAGTCAGTTCTTTTTTTTGTCACATTATTCTCGCGTGAAACAACTTCAAGCGTTTTTCTATCTGTGAAGTTTGCTATATATATGAAAATTATTGTCAATTCTTATTTAAGATCTGGTTGGCCAAGTCATGCCATCTAGACTGCTATTGTATTATAGGAGTTCCTTCCTTGGTATTGATCATAGTTTGCGTCTGGGATTTTAGTTGCTTGATAATCATTTGTTGTTGTAAGCATGAATCTAGACTAGCTGGATCTTGTTGCTGAGGTACACAGAATCAGTACCACTATAGGCACAAACAGCTATTTATGGGGGGGGAGGGGTAGGTATGCATTGATTCATAGAAGTGGGAGAAAGATTTGTAACGATATGAAAAAAATCTTTGCAATAATGGCATTTAAAAAAACCCAGCCTCACTGGCATCCAGGCCTCACTGGCAACCAGGCCTCACTGGCATCCAGGCCTCACTGGCATCCAGGCCTCACTGGTATCCAGGCCTCACTGGCATCCAGGCCTCACTGGCATCCAGGCCTCACTGGCATCCAGGCCTCACTGGCAAACAGGCCTCACTGGCAAACAGGCCTCACTGGCAACCAGGCCTCCTAGCAACCAGGCCTCACTGGCAACCGTAGAGGATTATACTCTTACATTGTCATTCATGGGTTGGATTAAATGGTGTATGGTTGGTGGTATTTTGAAACGTTGAAGCTTTTAACTCTCACAGGTAAAAAAAGGAACTTGGTTGTTCTAAGTTTAAATAAAAACGTTTTATTTAAAAAAAAATGTTTTGTTGATATTACGTGTTCCTGCCCCAATCAGTAATCACAATTTTTCATCCCCTACTTCAATTTTAACCAACCCTTCGCCGATTCAGCATCCCTTAGGTACGGAATGTGCAAATTTAACATTGTCCATTGTTTTGATAGTCTTGACATTTCTTAAACAAGTTGCCAGTATTTAAAACATGCCATATATAAAAGTCAGTTCTGTTTGGGGGGGGGAGAATGATAATTTGAAATCTGCTATTTCTTTTCAGTGTATGCTCTTGTGAAGAGATTATTAATTGGGATTTAAATATAGTGGATTTCTTTAAAAAAAAAATCTCTATATGATATATGCTGATTGCATGTATAATCTTACTGATTGCTTCTTGCTGCACCAATCTCCAGTAACTGTTTGTGATATCCTAGGTGACAGATGTTCTGATTGGAAGATAATGTAAGGTGGATGGGAAGTTGAGGTCGAGAAATGTCAAAAATCTCATCCATTACTCGCAATCCAACTTTCTTCACCTTCCTCAATCACCACTCTGTATAAATGCATTCTGAAGAAGGTCCCAACCTATAACATCACTTATCCATGTCCTCCAGAGATGCTGCTTGAAATGCTGAGTTACTCCAATGCTTTGTGTTTTTTTTGTAAACCAGCATCTGTAGTTCCTTGGTTCTACTGAATACATATCTTCTTTCTCATTTTTTTCAGTCTCTCCTTCCTTTTCAGTGTCTTTCTTACCTCTCCCCTCACTTTTACTAACCTCATTTAAAAATTGAATTCACTCTTTACGTCAAGTCAAGTCAAGTCAAGTCAAGTTTATTTGTCACATACACATATGCGATGTGCAGTGAAATGAAAGTGGCAATGCTCGCGGACTTTTGTGCAAAAGACAAACAACAAAACAACCAAACAAATTATAAACACAATCATAACACACATATTCTTTTACATAATAAATAATAGAAGGAAAAACGTTCTGTAGAGTTAGTCCCTGGTGAGAAAGGCGTTTACAGTCCGAATTGCCTCTGGGAAGAAACTCCTTCTCAACCTCTCCGTTCTCACTGCATGGCAACGGAGGCGTTTGCCTGACCATAGCGGCTGGAACAGACCGTTGCAGGGGTGGAAGAGGTCTCTCATGATTTTGTTTGCTCTGGAGTTGCACCTCCTGTTGTATAGTTCCTGCAGGGGGGTGAGTGAAGTTCCCCATAGTGCGTTCGGCCAAATTCACTCTACATTCTCTACGTCACATTCACTCTACATTCTCGTTCCTTTCACAGGCTCCCAATCTGAAATGTTAACTATTTACTTGCCTCCACCTATGGTGCTTGGCCCACTGAGTTCCTCCAGCAGTTTGCATTGGATTAAAGTCCAGATCTCTGGAATACTGATCCAATCATATGCATTATCTTACTTGATTAAAATAATCAATATTTTGACTGATTTGGTTCAATTTCATTCTTCCAAACGAACAGGACTGAAAGAGGTATTCTAACCTGCCTGAGATTATTTTACATTTCATGCATTCTGGCAATTTTGTAACAGGTCTCCTGGGCAAGGTGAGTGGTTTCATCTGTTTTGGTTAAAGAGCCAATGCCAATTATGACTTCACATTTTATCCATTGATTGTCTGCATGAGTCTGACTCCAATTGTTACTCAGTTAAGGGGTACGCATGCATTTTCTGTGATGCAACTTCTAACAATGATCAGGTGAGAGTGCTGGGGCAGACAAAAGTGCAGGAGAAACTCAGCGGATGCAGCAGCATCTATGGAGCGAAGGAAATAGGCAACGTTTCGGGCCGAAACCCTTCTTCAGACTGATGGAGGGTGGGGGGGGAGAAGAAAGGAAAAAGGAGGATGAGGAGCCCAAGGGCTGAGGGAGAGCGAGGAAGGGGAGGAGACAGCAAGGGCTAATGGAAATGGGAGAATTCAATGTTTATACCACTAGGGTGCAGACTACCCAAGCGGAATATGAGGTGCTGTTCCTCCAATATCCGGTGGTCCTCACTCTGGCCATGGAAGAGGCCCAGGACAGAGAGGTCGGATAAGGAATGGGAGGGGGAGTTGAAGTGCTGAGCCACCGGGAGGTCAGGTTGGTTAATGCGGACCAAGCGGAGGTGTTCGGCGAAACAATCACCAATCCTACGCTTAGTCTCACTGATGCAGGGGCCGTGTGTAAAGTAGTTGCTCTTCTTAGGTAATCTCTCAGCCAAGGATTACGCCTGTCCACATTGTGGAAGGTGTCTATGTGATTTCTTTCGACATAGGATAAACTTTTCAAACCAGCCACTACATGGGCTTAAAAGTGTGAGGTCTCGACAGTGTGACAGGACAATCTGTGATAATTGGTGACAAGCTCTGCTGCAGACTGAACACACACACACACACACACACACACACAGAATATGATTCTCTCTCCACAGATAAATGCTATTCACACACACACACCCACACAGCTCCTACATCCCACTACCCTAGCCATTCCATCTGGCCTCAGTCTCCCCCTCTCTTAAAACACCAGGTTTTCTCAGCCTGCCCCTTTCAATGACCTCTCTGACCTCCATGCCCTTTCACACTGCCTTCCTCCAGCTCTCCCCTTTCCCTCACACTTTACCCACTGCTTTTCCATTCCCTCCCTGATGTCTTTGCTTCAGCCTCTGTTCTATCTTTTGCTTGATGTCCCTGCCCTATCCTCCAGTCTCAAGCCACTCATTCTCTCCTGGAGTGAGATATGACTACTGTCCGTATACATGTATTGCACATCAGTGCAAAGTGTTATATCGCAAGTGATGGCCCAAGTCACCTAGCAACCATTTTTTGATTTGCCATGGAAACTCAAACGCAGGTAGTGTTGAATGCATAGAATAACTGGGCACTGACCTGCACGATTTGCAACATGGTTTGCAAGGCAGCTTGCCTCTGAGGGGGTGAAAACAATTTACTTCCAGCACAGGGCAAGATTAAGGAGTAACCACTATGCACAGTGGGAAGCTTCCAATCTTAGCACAGCAGAACACACAAGTAAAAGAGAATGAAATATAGTGGGTTTTTTAAGTAAATTGCACCAATGAACTTCCACATGGAACTACGGATAGAAAACTTTGAGATAGAGAGATACAGCAGGGAAGCCAGCCCTTTGGCCCACCAAGTCTACACTGACCCATCAACAACCTATGTACACTCATCTAATCCAACTTTATTCTCTCCAAAAAAGTGCTTTTTTCTCCAAAGTGCTGGAGTAACTCAGCGGCTCAGGAAGCATTCCTGCAGAACATGGATAAGTGACATTCCTGGTCACAAACTCTATTCTCTCCAAATTGTTATCCATTCCCCAAGATTCTCCAAGTAACCTACACACAAGGTGCAATTTACACAGTATCCAATTTAATTATCCATCGGGGTTCTCAGTCCCCCTTTAAGCCTCTTCCCTCTCAATTTAAACCTAAGAGAGCGGGAGAGTAGAAAATAGAGGGAAAGATGATATTCAGATTAAGGGACACAAGGGATGATGAAGTAGAAGGTCGTCGCCCATTCCTTCTCTCCAGAGATACTGCCTGTCCCACCGAGCTACTTCAGCATTTTGTGTCTATCTTTGGATGAAGTAGAAATATGCATTGATGTATTGGGTGACTTTCCATTTGTCTTGGTACCTTCATCCTGTAACAGCTCACCTCCATCACATCTATCTTATCCCAGCTCTCTTTTGAAAGTATCCAGAGAACCGGCCTCCACCACCCTCTGAGGCAGAGAATTCCACAGACTCACAACTCTCTGTGAAAAAGTGTTTCCTCATCTCCGTTCTAAATGGCTTACCCCTTATTCTTAAACTGTGGCTCCTGGTTCTGGACTCCCCCAACATTGGGAACATGTTTCCTGCCTCTAGCGCAGGCACGTGCCATGAGTAATTACTCAGGGTAAGCAGTCAGTCGGCTTTAAAAAAATCTTAAACCACGTATGCGCAGATTGTTCTCCTGTCCGTAAGCTGTAAACTTTTATAAAGTCTTCAAAAGCCATATCTCTTAATAAAGTACCGTATTTCCCGGTAATGAAGATGCACCTGCGTCGAAGACGCACCCTCGTTTTGAGTTGCTAAATTTTGAAAGAAGGTTGGCGGGGCATAGAATTTCTCACGCTCAAAAAAAGAAAGAAAAAGAAAGAAAGTAACAATTCAATTTGCCCAAGACTTCCAAATCTCCTTCATTCTGAATTACTGAATGGGTGGGGGGTGGAGGGTGACGGTAGCTGGAGAGATAGTGGGAAAAACGGGAGCACACCGGGACAAGTTGAATCAGTTGTGATCTTATTGAATGACAATAATAGTCCAAGGGACCAATTGAGGGGGAGAGTTCCTTTCACAGCGTGTGGGGAGTCTGGCCAGGGGTAAAGTTGTGGGAAGGGCAGGAGCGTTGAGAAGGAGGGGGTCGGGGATCATGCCAGTAACTCACTCACCGCTACCGCGGCGCTCCGGGCGCGGAGCCACCGCATTGTGGCCGGGGAGGGAAGTAGCTCGGGTGGCTGTGAGCGGCCGCCGGGTTCTCAGCGCCTTCTGCCAGCCCACTCGCCTCTGGCAGTGCTCTCCGTCTGAACACCTCTCTCCTGCTGCTCGCCGGCCTCGCTCATGTCAGCCGCTTCCCGCAAATCGTTAAATTCAGACTGCTGTCGGGAGCAGGAATTTGCTCTGCCCTCACTTGCTGCACTGGGTGATAGTTGCGGTCCCAGCACCGAGCCTTGCTAGTGCCCACTTGTCACTGCCTGCCATTCTGAAAGGGACCTGTTAATCCCTACTCTTTGTTTCCTGTCTACAACCAGTTTTCTATCCATTTCAGCACTCTACCCCCAATACCATGTGCCCTAATTTTGCCCACTAATCTCCTATGTGGGACCTTATCAAATGCTTTCTGAAAGTCCAGGTACACTACATCCACTGGCTCTCCCTTGTCCATTTTCCTAGTTACATCCTCAAAAAATTCCAGAAGATTAGTCGAGCATGATTTCCCCTTCATAAATCCATGCTGATTCAGACCGATCCTGGTACTGCTATACAAATGTGCCGCTATTTCATCTTTTATAATTGACTCCAGCATCTTCCCCACCACCGATGTCAGGCTAACTGGTCTATACTTCCCTGTTTTCTCGCTCCCACCTTTCTTAAAAAGTGGGATAACATTAGCTACCCTCCAATCCACAGGAACTGATCCTGAATCTATAGAGCATTGGAAAATGATCACCAATGCGTCCACGATTTCTAGAGCCACTTCCTTAAGTGCCCTGGGATGCAGACCATCAGGCCCTGGGGATTTATCAGCCTTAAGTCCCATCAGTCTACCCAATACCATTTCCTGCCTAGTGTGAATTTCCTTCAGTTCCTCCGTCACCCCAGATCCTCTGGCCACTAATACATCTGGAAGATTGTTTGTGTCCTCTTTAGTGAAGACGGATCCAAAGTACCTGTTCAACTCATCTGCCATTTCCTTGTTCCCCATAATAAATTCACCTTTTTCAGTCTTCAAGGATCTAACTTTGGTCTTAACTTTTTATTTCCTCTTCACATACCTAAAGAAGCTTTTACTATCCTCCGTTATATTCTTGGCTAGTTCACCCTCGTACCTCATCATTTCCCCCCGTATTGCCTTTTTAGTAATCTTCTGTTGCTCTTTAAACATTACCCAATCCTCCTCATGATGATACTTTATTGTCACTTGTACCTAGCTAGGTGCAGTGCAATTCTTTGTTTTTGAATACAAAGTACACAAAAGAGTTGCCACAAAGGCAGTGACAAAGTTACAGAAAGTGCAATGAGCTCGTTTCAAGGGAGAATTAATATTTTGATGTGGGAAACTGCAGAAGCTGATTTGTTCACAAACAGCAAAGTGATAACATATAGTCATAGAGACAGGAACAGCTCCTCAGCCCTCGTTCTAACCCATTTTATTCTCCCAACATTCACAGCAACTTCCTCAAGTTACCATCACCACCTGCACACTGGGGCCAATTTACAATGGGCAATTAACCTATCAACCTTGGTCTTTGGGACATGGTAGGAAACTGTGGCACTCAGCGGAAATGCACATTGCACACAGACTGCACCAGAGACCTGGGTCACTGGAGCTGTGAGGCAGCAGCTCCACTACTGCGCATCACTGAATATATTGGCCAAAACACCAGCAAGAAATCTGTTGTCTTTTGAATATTGTTAAAGGATTATTTCTATTCACTCGTAACATATGAGCATTGCTGCAATATTTACTGCCTGCCTCTAATTGCTCGTTATTGATGTGCCCAGTGGTGTCTCTGCAGATTGTTTGAGCACGATCCAATTGTACTCTTTGGTAATGCAGTTCTAGGGACATGACGCTGCAGCAAAGTGGGATGACCAAAATTCTTCCAAGTGAGGATAATGTATTGGTGTTGGTTTTGGTTTATTATTGTCATGTGTATTGAGATACAGTGTAAAATCTTTGTTTTATGTACTATCCTGACAAATCATACAATTGATGTGCATAAATCAAACTATATATGAGCACAACATGTGGTGCAAACAAAAAGGGAAATAAGAATGCTGAATATAGTGTTACAGATAAAGAGAAAGTGCAGGTAAATAATGTACAAGTGCCATGATGGGATGAGTTGGGTGATTGAGAATACATCCTGACCGTGTGAGAGGTCCATTCAAGAGTTTGATAACAGCGAGGAAGAAATTGTTCTGAATCTGATGGTACATGCAAAAGATACAGGTGTTCGTATCTTCTGCTTCAGGGCAGAGGAGGAGAGGTCCTTGATTAAGTTGACAGCTTTTTTGAGGTAGCATGAATGTAGATGGAGTCAGTGGGGGTGGGAGGGCAGACTGGCTTGTGTGATGGCTTCATCCGCAACTCTCTGTCATTCTTGTGGTCTTGGGCAGTTGCCAAACCAAGTTACGCTGCATTCTGATAGGATGCTTCATAGCTTTTAGTGGTCGCATCACAGCATGGTTTAGGAACAGATCCATCCAAGACCGCTAGAAATTGCAGAGTTGTGGACATAATCCAGACCATCATGCAAGCCAATCTCCCTTCCATTGACCGCATCTACACCACGCTACGTCGGGAAGGCCACCAGCATAATCAAGGACGAGTCTCACCCCGGTCATTCCCTCTTCTCCCCTCTCTCATCAGGCAAGTGGTACGGAAGTTTCCAAAACTGAAACCTCCAGATTCAGAAGGTAGACATAAAAGCTAGAGAAACTCAGCGGGTGAGGCGGCATCTATGGAGCGAAAGATCAGTTTCTTCCTAGCCGTTATCAGGCATCTGAATCATCTGATCACCAACTAAAGAGCAGTCCTGACTTGCCATCTACTTCATTGGAGACCTTCAGACTATCTTTAATCAGACTTTACTGGACTTTTTCTTGCACTAAACGTTATTTCCTTTATCCTGCATCTGTACAGTGGGCGCCTTAATTGTCTTTTTGGTGACTGGATAGCACGAAAGAAAAAATGTTTTCACTGTACCTTGGAACACGTGACAATAATAAACTAAACTACAAGGTTGGATTATCCATTCAGCTCTTCTGCCTGCAAATAGTAGCAAATACTACAACATTTGTTTGCACTCATGAATGTGCTTCAAACAATGAGTCTGATAGTGGTCAAAGGGTTTCCTGCTCATGGTTGTTTAATTATTTTCTGCATAACAGGAGCAGAAACAGGCCACCATGCCCTCAAACCTCTGTCATTCAATATGATCAAGGCTGATCTCAACAACTCTTTCTCTCTACCAGTGCCTCATAACCCTCAATTCCTAAATCTTTCAAATATTTATCTATCTCCACCTTAAATATATCCAACGATCTGGCCTCTTCTGCCTGCAAGGTCAGAGTTCCAGAGATTCATTACCTTTTGAGAAATGTAACCCCTAGTCACCTGAGTTTCAAATGACCATTCCTTATTTTATAGCCATGTGTCTTGTTCATGGAGTCTCCCACTCCTGAAAATATGTCACACCCATTAGAATCTTACGTGTTTGAATAAAGTAATCCCTCATTCTTCTAAACTCCAATACAGATACAAGTAGTTTCATGCCACCCTGATAGGCAGCCCTGTCATTGCACAAATCAGCCTGATGAATTCAATACTGGTAGAACTGCAAATCTTGAATCTTATCCATTCGTTATGGGACTGTTTAGTTCTATTTCCAGTATACTTCTTTTGATATTTACCACACATATAATTCAGCATTGCAGTTCAAACGGTTAACTTCACATTTGGTTGCTGAATGTAACACCTGGTTGATGTTCATTTTATTATTCATGTTTTATTATTTACAACTTATTTACAATCTCCTAGTTGCCAAACATTATAACTCCCCTTCCCATGCCCATTATCTTTCTGTCCTGGGCCTCCTCCGCTGTCACACACAAAGTGGAGGAACAGCACCTTATATTTCGCTTTGGAAGCTTTACAGCCAAGCGGTATGAATATTGATTTCTATAATTTCAAGTAACCCTTGTACTCCTTCCCTCTCTGTCCCACCCCTATCCTAGTTGCCCTGCTGGTGTCACTGTTCTTATCCCTTTGTTATCACCTCCTCCACAGCCAACAATGGACCATTGTGGGCTCCTTGGCCATTGGTGCCATCTCTGATTTGTTCAATGCCTTTTCGTACCTCTGGCTTCCCTCTCCCCTGACTCTGTCTGGGGAAGGGTCTCGACCCAAAACGCAACATTACTTTTCTCCATAGATGCTGCCTGATCCACTGAGTTACTCCATCCTTTTGTGTCTATCTACAATTTATAGCAGTTTACATAGAAACATACAAATTAGGTGCAGGAGTAGGCCATTCGGCCCTTCGAGCCTGCACCGCCATTCAATATGATCATGGCTGATCATCCAACTCAGTATCCCGTACCTGCCTTCTCTCCGTACCCTCTGATCCCCTTCGCCACAAGGGCCAACACATTTTAAATTAACTTGAGTTTGTTAAACTGAATGTGGGAGTTCAGGAGATATTAACATTCTAAACATTTTCTTGCAAACCTGATGTGGTGTTTTGTATTACTCTTGCAAAATGTGTCCATATTATTGCAGCTGAGTCTCTCTAGAGTGAGACTTGAACTAGTAACCTTCTGACACAGGGGTGACAGTGCTACCTATTGAGTTACCGAGATTTTGCTGCTTTGTATAATATACAGTGCCCTCCATAATGTTTGGGACAAAGACCCATCATTTATTTATTTGCCTCTGTACTCCACAATTTGAGATTAGTAATAGAAAAAATCACAAGTGGTCAAAGAACACATTGTCAGAGTTTATTAAATTACAGCTGTGTTTATACATAGTGCCCCCCCCCCCCCATTTCAGGGCACCATAATGTTTAGGACATATGGCTTCACAGGTGTTTGTAATTGCTCAGATGTGTTTAATTGCCTCCTTAATGCAGGTATAATGGGCCTGTCCCACGTACGCAATTTTTTAGGCAACTACAGTTTACTAGTTTGTCACCATATATTCGCCGGTGGTCTCCGGGAGTAGTCTCCTCAGTCGGGCAAAAACGCATAGCGTCTTTCTGGTCACTGCTAAATTTTCCACAAGTTGAACATTTTTCGGCGACAGAGGGTTTGATGCCAATGAGCATAGCTTGACTTCTCCTGATGTAGGTGTTGTTGTAGGTTGTCGCCAGGATGACATAGGTTGTCGCTGGTTTTTCGGTGACCTGCTACGACTATGACAGTCGCTGGAAGTTTCCTAAAAAATCGCCAAGTGGGACAGGCCCATTAGAGAGCTCTCAGCACCTAGTCTTTCCTTCAGTCTTTCCATCACCTTTGGAAACTTTTATTGCTGTTAATCAGCATTAGGACTATGTTTATCAACATGTGCCAATGAAAGTCAAAGAGCCATTATGAGACTGAGAAACAAGAATAAAACTGTTAGAGACATCAGCCAAACTTTAGGCTTACCAAAATCAACTGTTTGGAACATCATTAAGGAGAAAAAGAGCACTGGTGAGCTTACTAATCGTAAAGAACTTACAGGCCAAGGAAGACCTCCACAGTTGAATACAGAAGAATTTGCTCTATAATAAAGAAAAATCTCCAATTGTTATGGCCTGGGCATGTATGGCTGCTGAAGGTATTGGCTCACTTATCTGTATTGATGATACAACTGCTGATGGTAGTAGCAAAATTAATTCTGACACTTCCTATCTGCTCATATTCAAACAAATGCCTCAAAACTCATTGGAAGGCGGTTCATTCTACAGCAAGACAATGATCCCAAACATACTGCTAAACCAACAAAGACGTTTTTCAAAGCTAAAAAATGGTGCTTTCTTAAGTTGCCAAGTCATTCACCAGATCTGAACCCAATTGAGCATGCCTTTTATATGCTGAAGAGAAAATTGAAGAAGACTAGCCCCCAAAACAAGCATAAGCTAAAGATGGCTGCAAACAGGCCTGGCAGAGCATCACCATGTCCATGAATCACAGACTTCAAGCAGTCTGGTGATGTCCATGAATCGCAGACTTCAAGCAGTCATTGCATGCAAAGGATATGCAACAAAATACTAAACATGATTATGTATTATGTATAAACACTGCTGTAATCTCTGCATGGTGAAATCAAAATGTATAAAAACGGCCTTTATTAAAATCTGACATTGTGCACTTTAACCACATATGATTTTTTTTTTCTATTACAAGTCTCAAATTGCGGAGTACAGAGGCAAAAAACTAAATGATGGCTCTTTGCCCCAAACATTATGGAGGGCACTGTCTGGTGCCCTGCTGTTGCCAGGCATGACATCAGCACTAAATGCTCATGGCAATTTTCTCCTCTTTCTACCTCTCTCCTCTTCTTTATGTCTCTCCTTATAACCTACCTAAGCTTATGGTGACCTGTCAAGACATCCACAAGAGCTTGGTATCTATTTTCTGCCTGATTACATTCCTGTGAAGGGACATCTTTCAACTTTAATGGTGCCATATAAGTGAAAGTTTCTTTTGTCAATCTCAATCAGCCTAGCATATGAGTATTAGAATGAAAAAGTAGAAACTATCTAATTGGTTCAGCAACTTATCATTATCTTGACCGATTGAGAGATAAAAATCCTTAGACACCAGCAAGGAGCCCTACTAGTCTCTGAATTTGCATTTACAGGAGACTAGACAGAGGCTCGATTGATACCTCTACCAAACACTCTCTAGGTAATACATGCGACCAGTCTCTTGAATCTGTGTTAAAATGTACGGAGTGGGAACTGAACAGTCTGACTCAGAGGTGAGCACAATCCATATTCCTATAGGTGACAGTTTGAGGGATCCTTGTAAGTTGACTGTGTACCCGTTACATTTTAACTATAAACATATTTTCTTGCCCTATATTCAAGTATAGTGACCATAGTCAGAAGATGTGGACAGTCTCCCAGACAGTGGAGGATATCTCCCTGAGTGTGAACTTTACTGTTTGTTGTACCTGCTGAACCCCACTGGAGTGTTTGATGCTGACAACAGTGTTCCATCACCTCCTACTTTTTTCACAACCATGAAATCCCTTAACTCTGATCAACATGAAACATTATATGGAAAAAGAACAATATGATCTAAAACAATAAAAACAAATTGTCCTTCAAACTTGCCGTAAATCTCTGTTCTGCGAGTATAAATGTGACTGGGGGGGGAAGCTTTATTCCTAGCTGCCTGCTTCAGCGCCTGTGGTTGGTTATCACTGTCGGCACGATTCCTTCTCTCTGAGCGCACATACTAATATACATTGGAAAGATTAAAATGCTAATGATGCACACAGGCAGCTGCACAGTGACATGGCAGTGAATGCAGCAATGTGTCCCTGATATCAGGTTTCAAGGAACAGAGAGGAATCTGACAAATTTGGGCACACCAAATTGTGATATTGTAACGTCTGGAACCAGCAATCATATTGTAACAGAAATCATGCCTGCAATCTCCATAAGAGGTGCAGGGGACATGTTATCCTTCGGTAACAGATACAGGTATTCTTTGTATCTATAAGGGGATTCTGATAGTTATTAGTACAATTTGCTGGACGTGTGTAAATTCTAGAAAATAGCAATGACTGTAGCAGCAATGTGTCAACATAGGGAATAACAGAGGCTGCATGTCATGGTATATATTTTGCACTGTTGTGGGGTTCATAGGTCTTAACGTGTATTACAGAGAATAGCAGAGACTGCTGGGCCCAGAATAGGAGAGGCTGTAGATAAATGTGTACATCATACAGAACAGAAGAGACTATAGGGAAAGGCAGAAACCGTAGCTTTCTATTTTACATAGAATAGTAGACTCCCAAGTGCCTACAGATAGTGTACAGTATTTCAAATTCTGCAAGAGCTCGTCTACGTTAGACAAAATAGCAGAGGCTGCAGTAGCTTGTGTATATTCAATTTAAGAGCAGAGACTGCAGGTGCCTGTGTGTATATACAGATTAGCACAGCCTGCAGTGTCTTGTAATACTGAATCGTGGAGACAATTGATGCTTGGATATATTATACTGCATAGCAGCGACAGTGAGTATGTTGTCTACTTTGTACAGCATGGCATAGACTCGTATATATTATGCAATTTTGCAGAGATTGGAGGTTTCTGTACATATTGTATAGTTTTAGTAACTGCCTTTGTATTATGCAGTATGCCACAGACTGTGTATGTTGTACAGAGATGCAGAGATTGTAGATGTATTATACACCTTATGTACATTGTACACCATTGCAGAGACTGACGGTTACTATGTATGTATATTCTACAGAGTCAGAGGTCCTTGTATTATTGTATTGAATAGCAGAGACTTCAGAGCTGGGATGTTCTGGAGAGGAGCGGTGACTGCAAGCCTCTTTGTGCACCAAAACCAATACTGACCTGGGATCCCGGGGTGCCCGCCGTTGAACAGCAGGATTTGCGAGTTTAAGGCAGAGTCTGCTTGTTTTATGAACTAACAGTGATTGTTTTACTCGAGCATGCTCGTCTAATTCTGCTCTCGTCCGTCCACAGGGCCCAGTAGGGCGAGCTGAGTGGCGATGCAGTCCTTCCGAGACCCGGGGGGCTTCCAGGGCGCCCAGCAAAACTTCCAGCAGGCGAGGGCTGACTCCGCTCGCCTGGAGACCTACAGACAACAGAACGCGGTGGCTCAGACCTACGAGGCACATGGGATGGGCTCAAAGGAATACTACAACCAGCAGACTTACCAGGGTTACGGGAACAGCGCCGCAGGCAGTTACTTCAGTGGCACTAAACAAGTCTCTGTCTCGCACACACAGGGCAGGTCTTCCAACTATCAGAGCGGGGGCTACTCCAGGCAGTTTCAGAGTGAAGGACAGCCCTCGAAATGGGGCTCTCCCACCTCTTCGGTCACAGGCCTATCCCAGTACGTGCAAGACTCGTTCAAAGGCTCTGTGCCTTCGACCACCAGCGTGGCCGTGTACCCACAGCAGCACATGGCGGGCGGCGCCGCCCAGAACCCGCAGCCAGTGCCCGGGCCGCACACACACTTCATGCAGCAGCAGCAGCAGCAGCAGCCTCATCACAAGCCCCTGATGCAGCAAGCCTCACCCTATGTGTCCAGGCCCGCGCATTTCAACCAAGCCTTTCAATCCTCGCCAAACGCCTACCAGGCGGTGCAGGATTACAGCCACACCTCCCGCTCGTACGAGGGCTTCGCACAAATGCCCTCGAGTCCTCGCTACGACCAGCAAAGCGCGGCCGCCCCGGACTATCCCACCCAAGCCGGCTACGGGTACAAAGCGGCCATCGGCAAGGCCGCGGGTTACGAGCAGAATAAGGCGGCTCATGTCAAGCAGCAGAACCTCCAGTACCACAGCCAGGCAAAGATGCACCTCCTGAACCAGTCCCCGCAGGTGTACTACCAGCCCGATGCCCCCGTCAAATCTCCGGAGCAGTTCTACCAGACCTTCAGCCCCGCGTCCACACACTCTCCCGTATCCACGGTGGTCAGGTCCCCTTCCTACAGCTCCACTCCGTCTCCGCTGATGCCCAACCCCGAGGCCCTGCAATTTGTGCCGTCCTCAGAGGGGGGCTCCATGGCGCCTGACATCAAGGGCAACGTTTCTCACCTGATGCCGGCAGCTGCCACTTCCACCAACCAGGGCTCCGGCAAGACCCAGGCTGACGCCTGCAAAGTCTTCCTGAAGGAAAAAAATTCCGAAAAGTTGTTGTCGGACGGAGCTTTCAGCAGCCTGGTGGCGCTGAGCTCGCAGGTGGAAAACATCCCCCGGACTGTGCAGCAGCTCTTGCTTTCCAACACGCTGGCTCCGCACAGGAAGATGGCCAAACGCCTGCCCAAAAAAGCCGAGCTCCTGAAGGAGTTGAGGAGTCCCAAGGAAAGCATGTACTCAGGCGAAGAAGCCCTGGGCACTCCTCAAGCCGACCTGCAGGAAGGAGACTATTCCAGCAGCTCTGAAGATCAGATGGAGAAGATACAGTTCTTTCAGAACCATGCCGCCAATCTGGACGCACTGAGGAAGAACTTGGACAGCATCCTGGCCTGCTCTGGGACCTCACCGAGCGAGGTGTTGGCCGAGATCAAGTCAGAGGACTCGGTGATGTGCGGGGAAAGCTGCACCACATCATCGTGCCTATCGAAGCTGGCAACAGATGGACACGCGAGCCTGTTCGGAAATGAGGACGCGAAAACCTCCAGCGTCATTATTCTCAAGGACTCTTTCAAGGAAAGGTTGGAAACCGAACTTAAATTTAATCACCTGGAGGGGGGCAAGGAAGGCAAGTGCTCCCCGTTAAATTTGGAAAGCGCCGACAACTTTTTCGGCCACCTCATCCATCCGAAACGCACGGGACAAACTCTTGGCTCAGACTGTAACGACGGTAGAATTAAGAGTGATTATCCAATGATGACCAAAAGGTTTGCGGATGATAGTGGCAGCGAATCTCAACTGTTCCCCAACAGGTCGGACTCCGCAAACTTGCTTCAGCCCATGGCAGATTACAAAGATAACCTGGTGTCCTCTCTGTCAGGCAGCAACCGGCAGTTCTGTTCCTCGCTGATTTCAAGTGCCTCGCAGGACCTGGAAAAGTTGAATCTTTTCGATTTGCCCGATAGGAGAGGAAGGGAGCAGCCGGGGGAGTGGGGAGAGCTGGATGCCGACATCTCTCAGTGTCACCTTCAGAACCAGTATCTCCAGAAAGTGCACGCCAACTACAAAGGGCAGAGTCCTCTGGAGACGGACTTGTCTCCACCACAGTTCACCCAAGCGATGGACGGGACGAGGGGAACAGGACAGGGGGATCCCGAGGATGGGGACGGCAGGTATTCCGAACTAAGACTTCTTGCCAATGACCAGGAGCCATCAACGGGCAAAGTGATGGCCGACGAGGAGCCAGAGGTGGAACCAACTGATCCCACTGCCCCGCAAGACCATGCTGCTGCTTTAGCTGAAAGAAAATCCGTCATCTGCGATGTTTCTCCAACGCGATCCGCCGCTAAGGAGGTCGTCTCTCCGGGGAGCTGCGGGAATGCAGAGGGAAACGCGACCGGCGAGGCTAAGGTGGGTCCAAGTCTTGGTCCCCGCTTGCTCGGGCACTCCGTCATTCATGTGGGGCCAGCTATAGTGGCAGAGTCCAAGGCTGACGATGAAGACCCCTCGAGTGCCGCGCTAAAACCCGAGGGAGAGTGTGGGCGCCACACGGACCAACTAGCGGAAGGGGTTCTGAACCCCGCGGCGGCAGAGACACCGGACCTGCCGGCACTTTCCTCTGACTTAATCAGCTCGGCGCTGACTGAAATAGAAAATGGTCCCACCAAGGAGCCGGCGAGCAGAGGCGCCCGGGTCCGGAGGCTATCGGCGAGGGTGGCGCAAGGAGCTGGGTCCAGAGGCAAAGACCACTCGCCGCCACGGACAGACGACAACATGCAGCATCTAAAGATGGTGCCCACCAAACAAAGATGTTTGGCTCCGCAGAGGGAGCGAGCTAGAAGCAAGCTCCCTCAGCAAGGGTTCACAGCAGCCGAACCCGTGGAGAACACGCCGACCAGAATGTGCACCCGTTCCTCCACCGTTCTGGTGGACGCTGAACTACCCCTCCAATCCCGGACGCTGCTGAGAAGGAGAATGAGTTCCCAGCGAGAGGATGGCCCGAGGGAGCTGTGCTGCTGCTCCAGGCAGCGGCAGCACACCGACCCGGACAAGTGTCTGATCCACAGGCAAGTTCCCAACGCGAGTGTCCGAGCGCATCTCCCCACCTCGGTCTCCCACAGTCGGCCCGCCTGCACTGCCCACCCCGACCACCCCGTGAGCCAGGACCCCAACTCGTACAAGTCGGTGGTGCTCAGGGCCAGGACTAGGGCGCAGGGGCAGGTTTTGCACAAAGATGCCAAACAACGAAAGAACTGCGATCTGGCTCACAATCGGTGTCTCGCTCCCAGAAACAACTCGTCGGTGGCGAGGATTCAAAAACAATTAACATCCAGACAAGAGCCGCTGGACCACATCGCGGCAGAGGTCGCGACCGAGAGGTTAAAAACACGAAACTCAGCTTCAAGGCTGGAAGGGGCAGAAGACCAAAGGTTTTCCCTGTCGCATCCTCTAAAAAGAAAAGGTTATTGTTCGTTTCCGTTAATACCGGCGAAAAGGCAACATCAGATGGTAAAGGCGAGTGATACCCGGACAGAGAAACAGAAACAACTGCCTGGTCCTTCCTCAGACATTAGCCTTGCAGCTCCAACCAGCGTGGTAGGACCCGCCCAAGGTACCAGCAGTGAAGGATCTTCAGAGCATGCAGTCAGTAAGGGGACCGATCCCAATTGCCAGTCCGGTATTTCTCTCAAGACCCCGCCGAAAACTAAAATTCTCCCTCCCCGGAAAGGCAGAGGCCTCAAACTCGAGGCCATTGTGCAGAAGATCACATCCCCAAACTCCAAATCATTCGCCTGCAGCAACTACTCAGACAGCAGCGCGCCCTGTCTAACCCTGGATGAGATCCTGTCTTTGAAAGAAGATAAACTGAGTGAAAGTGCCATCGGCGAGGTGCCCGAGCAGAACAAAGCGACGGCCAAAGACGCTGCTCAAAAAATCGCCCCGGTAGATACAAGTAAAAAATGCCTTATCGCTTCTAAAAGACTCAAAGATGCACATGAATGTAGAACGCAGGAGAAGAGCAGTCTTCGCGGGAAGAGTGAAGTGAAGGCAGCGGTCGAGCCAGACGTCGGTGAAGCTGGAGAACAAACCACAGTAGAGGTGACGGAGGAACAGATCACTACTCCTGACCGTTCCCCTCCGCTCGCTTCTCCCTCCTCGGGGTTGGCTTCCACTTTGGATCCAGGCGCAAGGGTGGAGCTGGAGAGTAGCCAGGACGCCGTGGAGCCCAAAAGGCAGGCGTCTCCCAAATGTTGCCTCCCTCCCGCGAAGAGACGAGGTCACCCGACGGGGAACAAGGCCAAACAAACCAAGAGCAATTCCAAAGTCAAGAGGCCCAGCGGGCGAGGCTCCAGGAGGAGGAGGAAACATCTCAAAGGGACCAAGGTCACGAAAACGGTCCACAGGCGGAAGAAGCAGTTGAAAAGAAGGAATCTCCCGATGGTCGACAGTAAGGAACCGGTGATACGCCTGAAATACGTGTCGTACAAAATGCCCAGAGCTGGCAATACAGCCATGGCCTTTTCTCCTTACGTTCGCGTCGAGAAGAATAACGCGGTCTCGTCTATTTGCACCATCATCAACACGTTGTCGGAAGAACAGTCCAGGTTCCAGAAGATGAAGAAGCGGTCTCCGGCTTCGCAGGCGCCTCTGTCTGTCAGCAAGACGCTGCCAACATCTTCGGCGCTGCTACCTGGACCGGTGGTGCTGGATTCCACCAAGCAGGGGTATCTGCTCTGCTGCTTGTGTGGCAGGGCCAAGAACCACAAGGGACTCGGAGACCTGTTTGGACCCTATTATCCGGAGGACTACATCCCGCCAGTGACAAAGAACCAACACGTCCGGGGGAAAATCGAGGTAAAGAATGGGATTAAGGAGACGCCAAGTCGCCTCAGCATCGAGCCCAAAGTTGCTGACTCAGAGAGTGAGAGTCCGGTCAGTAGCAGGGCCGAGGCGCCGTCCCATCTGGAGAAGGCAGCCGAGGTGGAAGATCAGAGCCCGCTGCGGACAAGCTCAAGGGAGAAGTGCAAGAAGCTGAGCTGCTACTGCTGCGAGAAGACGGTGGAAGACACGGAGCTGAGGAAGGCGAGGAGGAGAGCAGGCGTGGAGGACGAGCCGCAACCTCCCGAGCTGCCCATCGACCCACAGGAGCGTTGGCTGCACGGCGCCTGTGCTGTGTGGACCAGCGGCGTGTACCTGGCCGCCGGGAAGCTCTACGGTCTGCTGGAGGCGGTGGAGATGGCCAGCGAGATGGTGAGCGAATAGACCGCCCGGCGGGCAGGGTTTTGTTTACCAAAAAATAATTGAATCAATTATTTACAATAATATTTACAGTACGAAATAAATCAAAACAAAACCCACCACCATAATACAAGGCAAACAAATATACTAAATAAACTATGGTACAACTACATCACCATCCATCCTTTCCTTATTGAGGATAAATACGGTCCCGGGAATCTCTCATTGGGCCTGTGTACAGCGCGCAGTCAGTCCCTCGCTAACACCACCCAGCCGAGCCGTCCCGCCTGGCGCCGTGACTCGCCGATGGCCAGCGAGGGCGGGTTACTGCCGTCAGGAAGCTTGACCTGAAATTATTAAAACACATTAGGAACTATAGAGTGAAAAAACGCCGGCAATACCCAGCGGACGGAGCAGCGTATGTGGAGAGGAATCAGCAACCTCCCAGCCCTCTGTGCTATCCAGCCCGCGTCATAGAAATTAGCTCTGCGATGTTGTATAACATATAGCAATCCCTTTAACCAGGCCACAATTGTAGGACAACTTGTTCTATTTGATTGTGCACGCCGAGTTCATTGCATTCCTATAAACACACTGAACGATTTTTTCCCATCATATTATTTCCAGTGGACTATGTTTACATATTCTGTTGTGCTGCAGCAAGCAAGAATTTAATTGTTCTATCTGGGACATATGACAATAAAACACTCTTGACTCTTACCATAATACAACACAGAAACTGGCCCTTCAGCCCAACATATCCATGCCGACGATCAAATGCCTATCTATAATTATCTCAGTTACCAGCACTTGTTCTGTAGCATTCTATCCATTGATAATTTAAGTGTTCATCTATATACTTCACAAATGTTGAGAGAGTATCTGCTTCTACCATCCATTATCTTCCAGATTGCAATCATCGACTGGATAAAATAAACTCCCTCAGTTCCCCTCTAAACCTATGTCTTTACCTTTGATTCCTCTCTAAACCTCTCTGTCTTCACCTTTAATTCAGATACTCACTCAGCTCTCCTTTGAACACTACATTTGAGTCTGCTTCCTCTACTAACGCTGCCATTTCATTCCAGTCCCCTCCAGAACATCACAGTCATAGACTCATATGACACTAGAGGCCAACTCGTCCATGATGGCCCTTTTAAGTGTGTCCCATTTGCCTGTGTTTGATCCATATCCCTCTAATCTTTTCCTATCCATGTACTGGTCCAGGTCTTTTAAATGCTGTCTAATTTTTGTACCTGCCTCAACTAACTCCTCTGGCAGCTCATCCATGTACCCATCACCCTCCGAGTGAAAATGTAGCTCCTCAGGTTCCTATTAAATTTTGCCCCTCCCACCTTAAACCTATGTCCTCTAGATTTTGATTCCACTACCCTGGCTAAAAAAAATTGCACTCACCCTATCTATTCCCCTTATGATTTTATACACCTACATAAGATTATCACTCAGCGTCCTGCACTCCAATGAATATGGTGCTAGCCTCCCCAACCTGGCAACATCCTTGTACATCTCCTCTGCATTCTTTCCAGCCTCTCACTTTCACTACGACAAAAACATGTGTGAGGGAACACCAGAGTTTGCCTTACAGTGCAGATCAAAAATACTTGAAAATAATTTGTGTAGGTTATGGGGGAAAATAATGTCCTGGTCCATAGAGGAAAAGAGGAAAATTAGCTGAGGTTTGTGGTATTTTCCAATTCTTTAGGCAGTGGATGAAAATGTAACCATGTGTACAGTTTTGATTTCTGAAATATTTGAAGATTTGGAGTCAATTCCATAGATTTTATCAGTTTTAGCAACTTTGCTTCCCACTAGCAAGGTAATAACTTACTAATCTGTCCTCTATAAGTCTTAAACTTTGATGTTAATTCTTCAAACCAATAGCGTGTGCAAAGATATTTCTCCTTTTGCCAGTTCATTAAGTCCTAACAGGTTCTCAGTTTCAGAATGATGTATTCCTACTCCCTTGCCTTGAAAGCCCATGGTTTTGTTCTACTTCACAGACTCATAAAATGATTTACCACCAAAGGAGGCCATTTGGGCCATCTTGTCTGTATTAGCCAAGAAAACGCTGCAGAGCCCAATCCAACCCTTCAGCACTTGGTTTTTAACTAAGTTATGGCTCTTCAAATGTGCACCCTAATTTTTATTAATGTATTAAGAAATCCTGCCTACATCACTCTTACAGACTGGTAGTTCAAAATGTCAAAATGCTGGAAATCTGAAATAAAACCATAATGTTAGAAACACCCAAGGCTCAGGCAGTGTTTGCATGCAGAGTGTTTCCAGTATTTTCTGCTGTTACCTCAGATCTCTGCTACTTGCTAAATGATATAGATATTTTCTCTTTGCTCCACATAGGCACCTTATTTTATGTACCTCAATTGAAATCTTCCCTTGCCGTTCCCTTTTCAAAGAAAGAAATAGCAGCTTAACTAATCACTCCTCATCCTCATAAATTTCATCTCCAAGAGCCCTGGTATTTGGATATTTGCACTCCTTCTGCAATCGTAAATTACCTATGGATTCTTGCGTCCTCTTTATTTTTCTAATTTTACTTCTAATTCCCTACCTTTTCCACATTCTCCTCACCTTCTCCATATCAAACTCTGCCTGACATAAGCTTCCCTTTCTCCCTATCCTTTTCCTATGCACCCTAACTTTGAGGGTTTTAGATTTTGCAGTCTTCACCTCTCCTCTCCCTCCACTTTTAAGAACACTTTACTCTGAACTCAGAATTTCCTTCTTAAATGTTATGACACTGGTTTACTTTCCATTAGCTGTTTCCAGTTAATTTCTATTGTCACTTTACATCCCAGTAAAATGAGTCTTTTCCCTAAATTATAATCTGTAATCTAATTTTGCCTTTATCCTTTTCTATCAAAATGCTAAATCTAGATGAATTATGATTCCCACCTCGAAAGCACGCTCCCACTGATACACAGCCACTCCATTGCCTAAACATAAACCCAGACGCACCCATTTTGTTGGACCTGCCACTCATTGGATAAAGAAAGTTAATCAAAATTGAGTTTGGGTTTTGCCATCTTCTGTACCTGTTGATGTTTTAGAATAATTGCAATCATCAAATTGACAGAGCATAGATCAAATGCTTCAAAGAGTAATTATCAAGTAGAAATTTGACATTGAGACCCATATTAGTACAAAAGCTAACGAAGATGGTTTTCATGGAACAGGTTATATATATATGAGGTGAGAGAGGAATTGGGTTGGGCCTGGCAAAACAAAAATATTTAGGGATGGATTTGCTGACCTGGGGGCAAGACACCAAAAGGTGGAGATGCTATGGTGGGATTGTTGAAGGAATGGCGAGTTCCCAGAGTCTGAATAAACTAGGCTTTTGCACATTTTGTGTTTTTGAATAGTTAGATTTTGTTCCGTTTGCTTGATGCAAAGATTATTTAGAGATAATCCTGGAATGTTTTGTGTTGATATTTATTTACTTTTATTCTTTCTCCACAGAGATGCTCTATGTGTGAGCAGACAGGGGCCACTCTTGGCTGCTATACCAAGGGATGCAATCAGAAATACCATTATATCTGTGCCATTGAGTCGGGTAAGAAAACCAGCAATTCACATCAACTTTTAATTATGTTTATTACAATGAATGGGGTTTGATGGATGAACAGAAACGACTTCATTAGTAAGACAGTTGGTAGGTAGAGACCAACAATGTAAAGACAACTGTGTAAGGATATGCGCGTCAGGGGTTATGGGGAGTAGGCAGGAGAATGGGGTTAAGAGGGAAAGACAGATCAGGCATGATTGAATGGCGGAGTAGATTTGATGGGCCGATTGGCCTATTTCTACGCCTATCATTTATGAAAAAGGTTGGGAAGAAATGTTTGTAATGCAGGATTTTAATGATTTACAGTACGCTGCCTAAAAAGATGTTGGAAGTAGATTCTATAATAATTTTCCATGAAGAACTAGAGATATACTTGTATTGATGAAAAAAAACTTTTTTTTGTGACTGGAGGGGAGCAGGAAAGCTTTGAGATGTCAAGACAGGGAAGGCAAGCTGAATGGCCTCCTGTGTTCATTTGAAAAACAGTAAGCATCTATTGATATTAGGTTCCATTTTATATTATCGCTAAAATTAAAAGGTGATATTTAACCGTATCTATACAGAGGTTAGACAGACATAGTTTCTGTAAGAGGTGCAAATTTAGATCATATATTAACTGTAGCTAACTTCAATGATGCATTCCACATGCATTTTCTCTGTATCTGCAGGACCATACAATATCAGAAGTTATTATAAAATAATTTATACTTGTATGGCAACTTTCACAACCTAAAGATATACCAACATTTTTACAAATTAATTACTTGTTGAAGTTATTTGTAACATAGCAATGGCAAGAATCGATCATTCAACATAAAAGCTCTCTCAACAGCAGTGTAATAATGACCACATTTGTCAAATAAGTTGAGGAATAAATATTAGAGAACCAGAAAACTCCTGCTGCTCTTTGACAAAATGTCATGCAATTTTGTTTTTCTCTCAGTTCATGGCAGAGGGCTTAACATCTCATCGAAGCATGCTGCACTGTACTGCATTGGATTTCAGGCTAATGCATTGCATGAGTTCCTGGAGTGTGGTTGAATCTATACCACCTGACTGTGACAGTTAACACCGACTGAGACACAGCTTACATTGTCCCCAAAAATGTTTCCTCATGTTGTCTCTTTATAAATACTAATAGACCTGTGCTAATTACTGCTCTCTTGTGTTTTCACACATCCCGTCTCCCTGCAGGATGCCAATTAAGCGAGGAGAATTTTTCAATGAAGTGCTCGAAGCACAAGGTAAGAAAGAAATGTGCGTGGGGTGCCTTCCTTCAAAAACAGCATACCTCACTTTAAGCTTTTTCTTCAGAGCGAAAATTACAATATAAACATAAGGCCAGTCATTCCAAACTGCAGGACAGAAACTGCTACTATATGAAATTACCCTTCCATATTTTAATATATTACCGTTACATTTATTTTAAGGATTCCTGTCACTTCTCTTCTCTTAAATATAAAACTGTTGTTCACTCGCTCCCAATTAGCCCAATGCAATGCCAAGTGTGGTGGTGAGACAAACATGAGAACCAAATTTGCAAAGGTGATTACAATTTGCAACCGTTAGTCTTGCGACTATTTATCGTTGGTAAACACATATTAATTTCTCATTCTAGCAAGCCTCAGGAGCTTCTGATCAGGCTTTAATTTGAGACACAATTGTAATGGAGGTCAATATGCCTGCTAATTTCTGCAAAGTAAGGGTTCATAAATAGCAATTAATGATCAGGTAAAATGTTTTAGGGTTACATGGAACTGCAGACGCTGGAATCTCGAGCAAAAGTCAAAGTGATGGAGGAACTCAGCAAGTCAGGTAGCATTTGCGGAAGGAATGGAAAAGCTATGTGAGGAAAAGGGAGATAGAAGAGAAATGAAGGACTCTGGGATGGGAGATTAGTGTACAGAGAAAGGTGACTTGGAGGGTGGGATTTAGTGGTTAATGCTCATTCTTTTGGGTTGCAAGCTACCCAAGTGGAATACAAGGCAATTTTGCACGTAGCCTCATCCTGGCAACAGAGGAGGCCAATGACAGATGGGCAAGTATGGAAATGGAAGAGTTGAAAAGGTTAGCAACCAGGAGAACCAGCAGGCCTTGTCGAAGCACAGGTTTTTGGCAAAACAGTCGCCATGTCTATGCTTGGTCTCACCGATGTAAAAGAGGCTACATCAGGAGCACCGAATGCAATAGACAAAGTTTGAAGAAGTGCAGCTGGGCCTTTTTTTCACCGTGAAGGGGTGCCGGGGTCCCTGGATGGAGATGTATTGTGCTACGTGACAGTAACCCACATGTAGGTGTTATAACAGACTGCAACCTGATAATGTTTTGTTAGTTTAAGATTAAATGTTGGTTAAGACACAGAACCCTGTAAACCTACCAATAAAGCAGTAGGATCAGTTCAGTTTGCAACGTTCGTACATTAATGGAATACAAAACCATGATCTAACTTTAATTAAGGTATTACATACTTGCAAGATATAATGCTCTTGTGTATAATGGCCAATATTGCTGTATATATTATTTTAATAAAAATTTGAACTAATTTCTTATCACTTTCTCCTTTTAGAGCATATCATCTAAAACACTATAACACCAGGAAAGCTCCACTGTGCCAAGTGACATTATCCCATAAGTAGGTGTTAAAACAGACTGCAACCTGACAAGTGAATGAATGTATCGTGAAACAGTGCAGTTAAAAGGATGGAAGAATGAAACGTCCTAAAGCAACATCACCTATCCCAAAATACCAAGAGGATGCCAATAGGTTGACACTCTTAATCAATGTACGTTCTCCACCATTGAATCCTTGCTGTATTTTTCTCTGGGGGTGATAGGGATGGGGTGAGGGGTGGGTTGGGAAATGAGCGTCAGTGGGTAGATAAATAAACAGTTTTGAGTTTCTCTGAACAGAAAGGTGCCTGTGCCAGCACTAAAAGAAACTCCAAATCGTCAGTTGTCTTAATGTTGCTGTGCAGATAATCTTATGAAGTGGGATCCAGGAAAATGTGAGAGGAGTTTGGAACAATACTAACCTGCAGTCTGCTATTAAATGATTTTAAAAAAAGCTTCATGAATGAGCATAGTCTAATTTGTTAAAGTTGGTAATGAAATACATTTTGAACCAAGGACACAGCTGATTGCCTCACTATGTTTTTTAAAGTTCAGCTCAGTGGTTATTTTATACAGTAAAACAGTGATATTCATGGGCCTTCCAAGTGAAGTACCAGGGAAGATTAACAGTATGATTCACGAAGAGTAAGTATTCCCTTTATCACACTTAGCAGTGTTTATTTATTGATTTTTAAAGTCACATTTTTTTTTTTTTTTTTTTTTTTTCCCCCCAAAGGCAAAGGAGGCCAACAGGCACTGTTATGGAGACATTCTCAATATGTCATGTTTGGAACAGGTGGAAATATATTATTCCTAAAATTATTCATGCTACCATTGTGAAGATGATTATTGAAGATTAATGGCGCCGCATATGTCTGGACGGTTTGATACCTACTGAGAACTGATCCACAACTCTTAAGCTTTCTTTCAATGTGTAATGTACTGTACATGTAATGCAATGCCAATTTTTAGGAATAAAAAGCTGCAGGAAGCAATCTGGCCCATTGGGATAATTGAATGGGTCTTTGTAATTACATTTCTCCTGGATTTTGTGGAATTGCTGGATTAAGGAGTGGTGCAGAACAGGAAACATTCTTGGCTGCACTATCGACAATCTCCTCTTTCAAAGTGTTGCAGATGCTGGGGGTCAATTATATCTGAAATGGACTTTTATTAAGCAGTTAGGAAGCATAAATAAAAATAGAATTGGACACAAAATGCTGGAGTAACTCAGGGGGACAGGCAGCATCTCTGGAGAGAAGGAACAGGTGATGTTTCGGGTCATGACCCTTCAGCATCTCTGCAGAGAAGCAACGGGTGACGTTTCGGGTCAAGACCCTGAAGAAGGATCTCGACCCGAAATGTCACCCGTTCCTTATCGCCAGAGATGCTGCCTGTCCCGCTGAGTTACTCCAGCATTTTGTCTCAATTTTCGATTGAAACCAGAATTTGCTGTTCTTTCCTACACATAAATAGATATAAATAGGATATGATCTGGTGGAATGGTGGATGGAGAAGGGCAGAGCGGTAATGTTTGCTCCCATTAATCACCCTATCACAGCACAGAAACAGGCTCTATCGCCCACCACTTACATTCCAACCATCAAGTTCCCATCTATACAAATTCCGCTTACGAGCATTTGGCTAATGCCTTGGCAATTCAAAAGCTAGCCCAAATACTTAAATATTGCAAAAATCCACTTCCACCACCAAACAGCACAGGTGAGGAGACTAATGTTGGAACCATCTTTTCTTTGCTTCCCTGATGTTGCCTGATCAGAATCTCAGGTTAATGCTTTGTTGAAAGAAATGCAGCCACAACTATCTAGATTCCTGCAGTACAATCACTCTTTTAAATCTTTTGTGACACAGGCCCAGCAGGCAAGGAAAAATTATTCTTGAAGCACCCTGTCTCCCCAAGCTACCAAGCAAAGGAAAAAATGTGGTGCTCCGAAAAAAAATTATACTGGTGTATATATGCAAACAATTTAGTGTGAAAAAAAGATAACTGCATTGCATTGTTTCATTTCGGTTATTTTAATTATATCAAAGTATATTGCACAGAATTCAGCCCAGAAAGGCTTTGTCATTGGTGCAGTATTACAGGGGAAGCATCTAGACAGAAGTGCTTTTAATTCTACAAAAATGATTTTGACTTTTGACTTAAAAAATTATAAATATTTTATGTACACTTTTAACCTATGAAAATATGATTTTTATTTTATCAAGTCATTATTTTAATAAGATATTAAAAGGGCAGTGCTGTTTCATCGGGGGCATGTACACTACACAGTCACAGTGCTTTCAGCATATAGGTGGAACCTCCCTTTAAAAAGTACCACCACTTCAACTTGTGGTGACTGTGGTGCCACTGCCCAGTTTCATGATCATCTGCTGACAGTCATGAAGAGTCCTTTTGTCACCAATCTTTTCCAGTGTGTGGGCTGCTTCTGCCAGCATGCCAACTCGCTGGCCCGGTGCAGACAAGAAGCTTGGTGGAAGATAGCGGCACGCTAGTAGGAGAGCTTCAGCATGTTCACGCCTGCCAGGGTGCGTCTCTGTCTCGCCTTCCAACACACAAAATGGAAAAAAAAAAAGATGGTCAGAAGGGAATGAAAATCAAGCATCCTTTGATGAGGCATCAGTGTGGCTGTGGAGTGATCTCTTCTTCCATTTCCATTGTAGGTTGAATCAGTTGGTGTAACTGGCATATCAACCTCAATACCTCTGGGATAGAGACCAGAGGATGTTAGCCCTCCTAGGCATCTTATTACCAATCACTGGTGTGATCATGTTGCCTATCACAGCTCAGCTGCCTGCTGATCAGAGTGTTCAGCAGAGTTTTCTATTAAAAGCAGCTATTTGAGCAAAGTATTGCAGGATTACAAACAGCTCTTACTAAGGTTCAGGCAAACACCAAACATGCCAACAAACTACACAGGCCCAAACCAGAATGAGCACTCTCAATGTCTTATTGCGCAGAACTTCTCAGAATACTTGAAGCTCCAGGTGTACAGGGGAACAAGGACTTGGCCTCAAACAGAAAGCTCAGGTTTGCATCCAATCTATCTTTGTAACAAGAAAATGCTCAGAACTAAGATGTATCCATTTAAGATTTTAAGATGCACTTCAAAGGATTCAACCCCGGCTGTTTAATAGCAGTGCGTAACAACCAGGATTAAGAGTATTGTAATATGTCTGTTCCCTAAATATAGCTACTCACCATCTTTGGGCATTGGGTTTGTGACCCGTCTCCTGAGACTGCGGTCTAACAGTTGGTGAGTACGGGTTGGACTGGCTCCTGCCATTAACCTGGCTGTTGCTTCATGTAGGAACACCTGAAAAATAAATAAACCAAGTCATTAAATTATAACTTATTCACAATAATGAATCTTCCTCTTTAATCCTCCCTATCTCATTCCTCCTACCCAAACCATCACTGCGTTGAGGTTAAAACTTGTTCTGCCAGCTCTAATTTCCACATTTCACATCCCACATTCCAAAAAATTAAACTTTGCAGCTTCTTTACCCCGAGAAACCATAATACGGAGGTTGTGCTGTAGTGCTGACATTCAGTTGATATTTTTTAATTCTGTCCTCTCTGGTGAAAGATAACGAGCTTTGACTCATAGTGCCCACCATAATGTTTGGGACAAAGACCCATCATTTATTTGTTTGCCTCTACTCCACAATTTGAGATTTGTAATAGAAAAAAACCACATGTGATTAAAATGCACATTGTCAGATTTTAATAATAGCCATTTTTATACATTTTGGTTTCAGCATGTAGAAATTACAGAGACACTGTAAGTCATCAAGTTACTCCTGGTATCCTGGAGAATATTTAGTTCTTTGTTGGCTTTCATTTACATTGTTCTCTCCAAAATCAAGTATTTTGCTCCTCATTCACTCTACCTGTTGTTCTCCACTGTTTCCAGGAGATTGCGTCTCCTCCAGTGTCACAAAATATTTGTTTTATTTCTCTGCCATTTTCTTATTCCCCAAATTAATGTCTTCTGCCTTAATCTATAAGAAACTTGCATTCATTATTTGCTAGCCTTTCCCTCATCTAGAGAATATTTGTTTCTTGTTAAATTACTTTTGTATTCTACTTTCCCTTTCCCCATCAATCTTTTAGGTCCCCTTCTAGTGAAATCTGTTGTTTTCCTAGTCCTCAAGCCGTTTGCCTTTCCTTTGATTCAATATCATCAAAAACTTCTCTTATTAGATGTAGTTGGACTACTTTACCCCTTGAGATCTTGTCTTAAGGAAATATGAAGTTGATGTAAAATATGTATTAATGTTTTATATATTAGCAATTGCTAAACAAAATTCCCTACCATGATCCAGAAAACATAAGGACCTGCACAAACTGGAATCTTGCATGGAGTACCACAGTGGTCCAGCCAGCATCTCTGGAGAACATGGATAGGAGATATTTCAGGTTGAGATCTTTTTTCAAACTGAAGGTCCTGACCGAAATATTGTCTATCCATGTTCTTCAGAGATGCTGCTGACCTGCTGAGTTCCAGCACATTGTGATACCATGATCACTCTTCCCTGAAATCCCTGTATCTACAATTATTAATTAAATCTTTATCATTGTACAATAGTTCAGTAAAATGGTCCGTACCCTCATTGGTTGATTATTATATTGATCGAGGAAAACATCTTAGACACGCCAAATATTAATTCTCCAAACTATTATTGCTAAATTAGTTTGCTCAATCTAAATGTGGCATCTATTATATTAAAGGTTGACAAAAATGCTGGAGAAACTCAGCGGGTGAGGCAGCATCTATGGAGCGAAGGAATAGGTGACGTTTCGGGTCGAGACCTTTCTTCAGGCAATGTCCTTGTAACGTGCATCTCCAATGTCCTAATGTGTAGGAAGGAACTGCAGATGCCGGTTTAAACCGAAGATGGTTACAAAATGCTGGAGTAACTCAGCAGGTCAATATCATCTCTGGAGAAAAATAATAGGTGACGTTTAGGGTCGAGACCCAAAATGTCACCTATTCCTTTACTCCAGAGATGCTCTTGACCCGCTGAGTTGGCTGTTTTACTTAGGAAAAGTCTTGGGATTTTGCTTAATCTGTGCTAGTGAGATTGTTTGGTCCCTTTTTGATCTCAATTTCTTTTTTATGGCATCCTCCGACACTCTATACTCCTAAAGGTTAAGGTTCACTCGGGTTACATCCAGCATTGCCCTATCTCTAGTACTGAACTACTTCCTGCCCAATATCAATCATGCACATTCACTCCACACTGAGCCATACAGTGATGAAATCACTGCTTCGCTGCTGCAGGAACACCTCAGCCAGGATCCCAGCACAGTGGGCTGTCAGCAATGCATCTCCAACAGAAAACCCAATGGAGCAGCTAATGCAGCTGTCAGATTACACCTGGGTCCAATCCCAACCTCTGGTGCTGTCTGTGTGGAGTCAGAGCTTCCTCCCACATCCCAAAAATGTGTGAGCTAGTCATTATGTTTTGTTCTAGAGTGTGTCACAGGGTAAAATTTTGCTGGGTCAGGTGGGCAACGATGGGAATGAGAGGAGAAAAGATAGGAGAGCATTTAGGGAGAATGGGATTGTTTTGTGAATCAAAATAGACTCAATGGACTGAATTTAGGTTCCTATATTGTAAGAAGATTTTGTACGAAAATGATACCTTCACATGTCGATTTCACTGACGTTCATGTTCCTGGGAACACATTGTGAGCTCTAAGGCGCCATTATATTTGTTTCTGATGATGTTTGCTGAAGGAGAGACTGGGAGATTAACACTCCTTTTCAATCAAAGGTACATCGTAGAAATCCATTTGAACAGATGGACCGAAGTTTAACTGTTCATCCGAAAGATGGCACCATTGACATAGCAAACTTTGTTCTGTTGAGGTTATATTCACCATTTATTGAAGGTCATTTCATAAATTATTGATGTTCAAGTGAGGTTCTAAGGACATTTCTCCTTTGATGATCTTTTGTTCCATTTGCAGTATTTGAGCACTATTAGTCTTTCTCCCCTCTATCATGGGCCAAGATCAGGAATTCAACCAGATGACACAGCTCACAATCTAGAGATCACTATTGAATCAGCAACTATTTTATTTTAATCGTGGTATCCCTCCCCCATATAAGTGTTCCAGTTCCACCAGCTGCACTGGCGCTCCTCACCCATTACCGCGTCACAATTTACTTACCCTACGGAGGGCAGGTTTGAAAGTCTGAGACAACTTCCTGAGACTGCTAAGGTCCTGCTGAAAGCCTCTGAGTTCTAGCGGGGATGCGTGATGCATGCCACTCATGGGCTGACTCCCATTGAACTGTTGCTGCCATACACTGGTCCTGGTGACGAGCAAGAGATCACACAGCAACAGCTGCACTGCCTGGAAAGATAACAGACAATCTCAGACACACAACCTCTCTTCTAGTGGTGGAATTAGCACTAATTACTTTGCCATGGTTTTTATATGACTAACTATGTTTGCTCAGATTTGGCTTTTTAAACTTTACTCAAAACCTCCTTCAGACCACTTTAATGTGGTTATTTTCAGCATAACCTTAGTCCCACAGGCATATGTTACTGAGCTGGGCACTCATTAGGGTGCCAAGATTTCAAGTTTGCAGCTACGATTCTCCACATTAAGGCAACCAATCCCCAGGTTACAGAGCAGTTGTATTCCTAGAAAATGGTCTGTATCATAACTTTTCATAACGCAAAACTTTGTGATCTGTGAATGCATCAATAATAAAAAAAAGTGCTTATTTATTTACTTTTTCACATCAATTCAATGAGCGAATTTTATTCTGCATCTCAAATTTTTGGGTAGTGGGTGCGAATTCTCCAAGAACGAATTTCCATTTCCAAAATCGCCATAATGAGGGGATCGTAGCTTGTTTCTAATTTGGTTATCAAACAACAGGGATATAAAAGGGAGATAGGCCACAGATTGTTTAAAATATATACATCACAGTGAAGCAAATGCATACAAACTGAGAATTAGACAAGAAGTGGAAGAGATTAAAAACTGCAGAAACATACTATTTAAACAATGCAGCACCATTCACGGAGCTCCGGTCATCTCCGATTTTCAGATATCTGGCTTTTCCTTCTCAGTCAGTGTGTAGAACTGGTGGTTCCTTCTCAGTCAGTGTGTAGAACTGGTGTTGGGGTCTGGCTCTGTATTACATTGCAGGTGCATTGCACTTCGAGAACACATGCAATGCAACTACAATGCACCACAGCTGCAGCCATTCATCCAATAGAGTGGGGGTGGTGAGGCAAGAAAGAATAAAATACTGAAGGTTCTGAATGTCCCAGGGTTGCTCCATGCTTTGAATCGTCAGCAGATTTCAGCTGCGATGGCACTGCTGGGCTACCTTCAGCTTCGGTGGTCTTCAACCCCAGTTGCAGATCACACCCATTGATCTCTTCTGGTTATACATACAAGTAGGACAGGATGAGGGTGTGCTGTGATGCTTGGTCTATGGATGTGGATGTGTAACATTCTGTGGATGCCTACTGACTTTACTCACATCTGGATTGTGACCAGTGGCGGACTGGGTCCAAAAATATTGGTTGCCAGGAGACAAAGGGGGCCCGCTTCATCAGGGGCCCACTTGCCATCGGGCAAGCTGACACCCTGGCCAGTGCGCCACTGATTGTGACCATGAACCACACATCAAGAGCTAATGAACCCGTAGAATCAAATATTTAAATAAACCAGCATTTTCAGTAGAAAAACAAATGTGGCACAGTGGGTGGGGGGGGTGAAGAACGTAACTACCTGAATAAGCTGCCCAGGTGCTGAAGAAAAATATAATTCAATGTTCATTAGACTTCAGGAAATGTCAGAACTGTCTATCTTCCTCATCCCACACTCATGTACCTCTCTTTAAGTTTATGCCAGACCTTTCAAATCTATACCAGAATCCTTCCAATGACCCAAGGCATTATTTAACTAGAGCAAAGATGCTGGCCCACAGACCTGAGTGGTTATGATTAAGATTAAAGTGAGGAAGGGGTAGGAAATATTGGACAGAAGAGTGGGAAGCAAAATGGCAGGCACCTGCTGAACAATGGAGTACTGGGACCCTTGAGGTTTTTGAAAGCAGCAAGACTTGCTGGATACTCCTTTAAAAAGCACAGAGCAGAAATATCTGTTTGACTGAGACATGTGGCATCACCATCACCACCACAATCCTGACATCTCCCATAAAATTTGAATTTATATACCCATCAATCCATCTCCCAGGGAATGCCCTCTTTCCATCTCTTTGCAAGAAAAAAAATCTACTTTTGTCATTCAGCAAAGGCAGATAAAATGTTTTTTTAAGAATGCAAACACAAGACATTAGAGCAGTTTTATTTTATTCTGCAAGCGTTTCCACCCCCCACTAAACACTCTTTAACACTTTCCTCCCTAAACCCATCAATACACAAGGAGCGTTCACCTCTTAATGACAACTGCAAGCTGTTTAAAGACCTAAATTGAAAGGTGATGAGCAGAGGCTGCAATGCCTCCCAGCAGGGAGCAGGGACGATTACAAGGCTGAGTCACACTTGAATAATCTCCGATATCACTTGGCAGTCAGCCTGCCAGCATCTTTTGCATTCAGGAATAAAAGTAAGTACATTTCACCGCTCACCACCTCCAATATATCATAAAAAGAACAATGTTAATTATTTATTCAATTGGTCATTTGAATTTTGGGGGTCAAATAGATTAGAGATAAAACTAGTGACTACATCATATTGCTAATAGGATATAGGGGGAGTTTTCATCAAGGCTTCTCCAACTTCCATTATCAACATTTTGTTCATTTTCATAAAGAATCAAAGTATACCCAATATTTTTTTGACTTGTATTGCATTAAACCGTATCACAGGTTAGAAGCACGAGGTTCCCTTCCCTCCATACCTTATCAACGGTGTTGCATGTGGAGGATGCCATATTGAGACTGTCCCTCAGGTACCCACTGGCCTTCTCACAGTGCAAGAAGCTCATCTGACTGCCATCCTGTTTACCCAATATTGCACGTACAGCCTTGAATGCAAACAGCGCAGCCCTTGGCAATTGACTCCTGCAAGAAGTTAGCATTTAAAAATCACGATTGAGGTAAAACAACAACTTTTCGTTTAGCTTTTCGTCTGGTGTGGGTAGCTCAATTCTGTACCTTGAACAAGATTAAAACCTATAGCTAAATAACCCAATGCCACTCATTGTTAAATGGGAAATGCTTGCAATCAAAGAACTACCTTTACCCAGTAGCCATTATTCCATGTACATATCACCCTTGTCCTAATTTCTGAACCAGAAATGCCTCTGTAGGTCTATTTCACCAGATGACAGAAGTCTACACAATTACAATAGCTGATTTCTGTTTAAGCTCAAATTAAAGCATGTCAAATCATGGGTATTCTGTAGGGAGCAACACACCTCTGAACTCCCAATAACTTCTACAAAGCACAAGTCAGGAGTGTAGATTCATAAAAATGTACAGCACAGAAATTAGCTCTTTTGACCCACCTTGCCACATTGATGATAATGCCAATCGACACTAATGCCATTTGACCACATTAGGCCAATATCCCTCAATTCCTTTCTTATCGTAAGTACTGTTGAATCACATTTTAAACATCACCTCCAAAGATATATCCCAAGAATATCTACCAGTCCATTAGTTTCACTATTTGCCACCTAACAAAATGCACTCAAATTCACCAAGGTTTTTTTGACAATACTTCACAAACCATACTGTTGAATACTCAGGACAAGAGTAGAGATACAAGGGAATATAACCAAGTTACCCATCTGTTTTCATTGGTAACATCCCAGAACTTCCTAAAAATAGTACGTACCTTTACCACGTAAATTGTTGACATACATTAAGGTTCAATATCACCACCTTCTTAACAAATGAGCAAGCAAATTAAGATACAGATGGCACAGTGAGGCATAACATTTCTCAAGCCCAATGTTCAAAAAGACTGAAAGATTCTATCTCTTCACCTCTGCCTATCCTTAGCCCCACGTCCCCCTCCCTTTTTCATCTGTGCATTAATTGCCTCATATTGTGTTTTGAATTGAATTATGTCTTTACTTTGTGTACTAGTCATGTCTCTACTATTTATTTAATTCCCCTTACATGTTTTTCCTCTACCTGCTAAATTTTTGTAAGGTGTCCTTGAGACTCTTGAAAGGCGCCCATTAAAAAAATTCATTATTATTATTATCCCCTATGTCTGTGCTGTGAGATCCCAAGAGTCTCCGTTATCCTTAGTGCTCAAGAAAATGATGCACTAAAGTGGTATGTTTAAGAAAGAGCTGCAGATGCTGGAAAATCGAAGGTCGACAAAAATGGTGGAGAAACTCAGCAGGTAAGGCAACATCTATGAAGCGAAGGAACAGGTGACGTTTTGGGTCGAGACCCTTTTTCAGACAGTGGTATCGTAATTTTCCGTGATGCGAAATAATGTCATCGTGATTGTGTCAAGAAATGTCAGTTGACAAAAAAAGATTTTGTACCGATTAATCTACGTTTCTTTCCACACAAATGCCATGAGCGTGAATTTTAATCTGTATATCAGGTTTCTGTGACTTCAATAAGGGTACATTTCCATAAACTGACCAGCCGTAAATTAGCACGCATGCCTCTATTAGCATGCATGGAGCAATCTTTCCTCATATCATGACCACATCATCTTTGTAATTATTCTGGTGAATCTATGCTGCACCCCACATTAGGGCAAGTTTTGGGGACTGTCAATACATGCTGACCTTACCAGCACCCATGTCCTGTGATTGAATAAATGCGAAATAAGATTTTGGTGTGCCTTTGCTCAGTGATCAGCCATCTAAAATTCCGACCATATTCCAAACAGAGAGTATGTGAAATCCTCAGCCACCTTCCCCACCACTCCCCACAATTCCACATAGTAATAATGCAATTTCAACACTAGGTGAATTTTAACATGAGATTACAAATCTATTTGGTGGTGGAAACCATAATACTATAGTTAAGCACACGCTTAAATTAGAAGGATTGGTGATACACAATTAGAACCGATACTGAATCTTATACGTTTGGAACCATCAAATGATCAAGATAGTTAGTCAGGTGCCTGTCCCACTTGCGTGTCCTTGGCACGCAAATTACGCAACCTCGTGGTCGCGTTGAGGCCTTGCGGGGCCGGTCCCACTTAGAAGCGCAGACGGGTATGTAGTTGTGCGCGACATCGCGCGGGGCTCCGAAATTTTTGTAGCGAACAAAATCTTTGCGCGCCCACGGCCTGTCGCCGAACTGACGGCGAAAGTGGGACAGGCCTAAGACCCTGGCGCGATGCAACGTCTCGCCTTCAACAACAGCAGAAGCAGGCAAACGATCGCCGAACTCGGCCTGGGGCTCACGGCCGTTGCCGTCCGGATCTGCCCCCACTTGTACTCCCAGATCGGGACCAAGAAAATTGAAGATAAGACACAAAATGCTGGAGTAACTCAACGGGACCGGCAGCATCTCTGGAGAGAAGCAATGGGTGACGTTTCGGGTCAAGACCCTTCTTTTCAGACTGAAGAAGAGTCTCGACACGAAACGTCACCCATTGTTTCTCTCCAGATCAGCTGCTGGTCCCGCTGAGTTACTCCGGCATTTTGCATCCATCTGCAAATGACGTCACGCGCTCCAGACGGCTGTGCAGTCGAATTAAGTCGCGCGGGACCGTGGAGGCTCAACGCGACCACGAGGGCGCGTAATTAGCATGCCAAGGACACGTAAGTGGGACAGGGGCTTGAATCTTAAAATACTCTTGGCTAAAACAACACTGTTCAAGATACTTTGAATGTATACACTGTAGAAGAAGTTAGGTGGAGATAATTTAGGCAATGGCACCTACTCTGTTGCATGTAATGGTTTTGGCATGCATTCCACCATAGGATACAGACGTTCTGCTGCCTCATCATCACCTTGCAACCAGTTGATGGCAACCGCAATCATGGATGCCCACCACTTTGTGACTGGATCCGTGCCTATGAATATAATGAACACCAAGCATTAAAATCAGAAGTAACAGCCCAGGTGGGCACAAAGCCATATGTACAGGAAGATAAAAGGGTTTATGCAGTTGTGTAATTACAGAGAAGTGATGGCTGGCATCAAGGTCCTGATTTGGGATCTGTCGCCCGTTTGCCAAATAAAACATAAGGTGCGGTAATTGATATCATTGAATATCAAACAGCCTCCCACATCAACTGTCAGGGTTCACACAAAGCCAAACAGATCAATCACACTGATGCAACTGGACTGTCTTTGTTCACAGGCAAAATATTGCAGAAACCAAAAGCACAAAGTACTGTAATCACTCAGCAAGTTATGCAGAACCTGAAGCAGGGAGAACAGAAATAGTATAACAGGTCGATCACATTTCATCAAAATTGTCCAAAGTGGATAAAATGCTGCTATTTAGGAGTGAAGATGTGGGTTCATAGATCGAGTTGAAAAATTAAGAAGTCAATGTCATATGCCAGCAGATTGTGACAAATAGTTGGAGAAACGTGTAGTCAGAGTGATGGGTCCATGATGTCCACTGCATAAAGTGAACACACCCAGCCACAGAAACAGCATCAAAAACACATATTTTGGAAAGGATCCACACATTATCTTATGACATAAATGAAGGCTGTACAGCCCATTGAGTCTAGGATAGCTTCCTGAGCAATTGCACTCTCCCATATTTGACGATGTGACAAGTAAAATGGATGAAGGAGAGCCAGTGGATGTAGTGTATCTGGACTTTCAGAAAGCCTTTGATAAGGTCCCACACAGGAGATTAGTGAGCAATATTAGACCACATGGTATTGGGGGTAGGGTATTGACATGGATAGAGAATTGGTTAGCAGGCAGGAAACAAAGAGTAGGAATAAACGGGTCCCTGTCAAAATGGCAGGCAGTGGCGAGTGGAGTGCTGTAAGGCTCGGTGCTGTGGCCGCAACTATTTACAATATACATTAATGATTTAGATGATGGAATTAAAAGTAACACAACAAATTTGCAGATGACACAAAGCTGGGTGGCAGTGTGAACTGTGAAGAGGATGCTAGGAGGTTGCAGGGTGACTTGGACAGGTACAGCGAGTGGCAGATGCAATATAATGTAGATAAATGTGAGGTTATCCACTTTGGCAGCAAGAATAAGGAGGCAGATTATTATCTCAATGGTGTCAGATTAGGAAAAGGGGAGGTGCAACGAGCCCAGGGTGTCCTTGTACATCAGTCACTGAAAGTAAACATGCAGGTACAGCAGGCAGTGAATAAAGCTAATGGCATGTTGGTCTTCATAACGAGATGATTTGAGCATAGGAGTAAAAAGGTCCTTCTGCAGTTGTACAGGACCCTAGTGAGACCACATCTGGAGTATTGTGTGCAGTTTTCGTCTCCTAATTCGAGGAAGGACATTCTTGCTATTGAGGCAGTGCAGTGTGGGTTCACGAGTATAGCGGAACTGTCATATGAGGAAACCTTACCTACCTGTGGCATCACAGGTAGATAAGGTGGTCAAAAAGGCTTTTGGCACATTGGCCTTTATCAGTCAGAGTATTGAATATAGAAGTTGGGCAGTCATGTTGCAGTTGTATAAGGCGTTGGTGAGGCCACATTTAGAGTTTTGTGTTCAATTTTGGTCACTATGTTATAGGAAATATGTCGTCAAGCTGGAATGGGCATGGAGAAGATTTACAAGGATGTTGCCAGGACTAGAGGGTCTGAACTAGAGGGAGAGGTTGTGTAGGCCAGGACTATTCCTTCGAGCGCAGGAGGATGAGGGGTGATGAGTAAAATCATAAGGAATAGATTGGGTAGATGCAGTCTCTTGCCAACTCCACCTATTATTGTGGATAATTGGCCTAAACATCATGTGTGAGAGGGATGCCTGCTGTGTTTTTAGAAACAGGTTAATCTTGTGATTGAAATTCAATTGCTGGTGCATAGCTCCTTGAAAGTGGTGTCACAGGTAGATAGGGTGGTCAAGAAGGCTTTCGGTACATTGGCCTTCATCAGTCAGAGCATTGAGTATAGAGTATTGTGCTCAGTTTTGGTTGTCGTATTATAGGAAAGATGTTGTCAAGCTGGAAAGGGTGGGCAAAGTGTGCCTAAGGGCCTCTTTCCAGGCTTTAAGAAAAAACATTGAATAAAATGAAGAAATTGGATGTTATTTGCATCTTGTTCAACACGGATATTGTGGGCCGAAGGGCCCATTCCTGTGCTGGACTGTTCTATCCTTATTCTATTCCATAACAAAGGCTATATTCTGCAAAAATATGCTATATTCTTTTTATAATAACGATGATATTTATATTCTTATGCATCAATATATATGCTATAAGGTCATAAGTGATAGGAATAGAATGAGGCCCTTCGGCCCATCATGTCTACGCCATTCAATCATGGCTGATCTATCTCTCCCTCCTTTCCCCATTTTCCTGCCTTCTTCCCATAACCCCTGGCACCTGTACTAATCAAGAATCTGTCGATCTCTGCCTTAAAAATATCCACTGACTTGGCCTCCACAGCCTTCTGTGGCAATAAATAACAGATTCACCACAGTCTGACTAAAGAAATTCCATCTCATCTCCTTCCTTAAAGAACCCTTTGTCCTAGACTCTCCCACTGGTCGAAACATCTTCTCCACTTCCACTCTATCCAAGCCTTTCACTATTCCGTTTATTTCAATGAGTTCCCCCCCTCATTGTTCGAAACTCCAGCGAGTACAGGCCCAGTGCCGACAAACGCTCATCATGGATCAACATTCTAATTCCTGTGATCACCCTTGTAAACCTCCTCTGGATCCTCTCCAGAGCCAGCACATCCTTCCTCAGATATAGTGCCCAAAATTGCTCACAATACTCCAAATGAAGCTTTACCGAGCCTGATTGTATGATTCTATGTGCTGAAGTTCTCTCTCTGTGTGTAGCTGCTTTGCAGCAACAGGGTTTTATCGACATGGCAATGTGTGAGATTAGACGGCAGATTTATAGTGTGCAGATACATAAGGGGATAACGTTTAGTGCAAGGTAAAGCCAGCAAAGTCCGTTCAAGGATAGTCCGAGGGTCACCAAAGTGGTAGATAGTAGTTCAGCGCTGCTCTCTGGTTGTGGTAGGATGGTTCAGTTGCCTGATAATAGCTGGGAAGAAACTGTCCCTGAATCTGGAGGTGTGCGTTTTCACACTTCTGTACTTTTTGCCTGATGGGAGAGGGGAGAAGAGGAGTGGCCAGGGCGAGACATGTCCTTGATTATGCTGCTGGCCTTGCCGAGGCAGCGCGAGGTATAAATTGAGTCAACGGAAGGGAGGTTGGTTTGTGTAATGGTCTGGGCTGCGTCCACAATTTGCTGCAATTTCTTAATGCTTGCTGAACAATTATTTTCTGGGGAGAGTTCAGTTTATTATCATGTGGACCGAGGCATATTGTCAGCATGGCCTGATTCTGTTCAGTTTAGCTTTATTACCATATATTCATCTTGAGAACATACACGGCATGATTAGCAAGTTTGCAGATCGAACTTAAGTAAAATTGATTAGTACAGTGTCAGAGATTATGGGGGAGAAGGCAGGAGAATGAGGTTAGGAGGGAGAGATAGATCAATCATGTTTGAATGGCGGTGTAGACTTGATGGGTTGAATGGCCCAAGTCTGCTCCTA
>NC_073396.1:17061657-17114157 GCF_028641065.1 Leucoraja erinaceus
CAAAGCAAAAGAGGAGTTAGATGCAATGAACTAAGGGGACAAAGGGATGCAAAGGCAGGTACGGGAGATTGATGATCAGCCATGATCATATTGAATGGCGTAAGTTCGAAGGGCCGAACTGGAACATAATTTGGGGATACGCAGGTATACAATAACATTTAAATAATTTATTATCCAACTATTTGGCACTCCTGAAGTTTAGGCATCTGACTGAGGGGCCCTGGTACCATGCTTCCTCTGCTAAACCAGGACCCCATAATCTGCACTTTTTTTCCCCAGCCATCAGTGCCCCGATACTGGTACTTCCTTTAAACTCACCGAGGCCCCTGTGAGTTTCCCTGCACTCTCTAGTTCCTGCAGTAAGGTGAATTAGAGGTAATTGCCTAGGGTCCCAGTCATTTTCAAGGGAATGCAGCAACTGGGTCCCAGGTGAGTGAAAGAAAGCGCAGAGGCAAGGACCCTGCTTTAGCAGATGTAGTGTGATAACCTGGAATATCTGAAGTTCAAAACATGCCAGATTATGGGAATTTTACCATATTTAACTTGGCAGAAAGAACCGTAAATGGAGAATAGTTTTTAAATGTAGGGGAATAAATGTTCAGATGATTTTGGCATTGTCGCACACAACAGTGTTGGCACAGCAGATTAACTTATTATATGAAGTGGGTGTCCCATGATGAGGGACTGAGTAGGATGAGCACAAAGAGTTATGAATGCAGAGTTGCTGAGAACAATACATCTTTGACTGAAAGAGAATTAAGGAAGTCAGGAAACTGGCAGCAAAGGGACAAAGTAGATGATCATTTAGATTTTATTGAATTGTGAAGCTGGCCAAGGGAGCCAGAAAGCTCACAACTGTTCCAACATTTTTCATTTCCAGAGCTGCTGTGGGTGTGATTAGCTACTCTAGTCTGGAGACATACATAACATAAATGCATCTACCTGGCCTCATTCCAAGAGCGAGCTGCTGTTACTGGTCAACTGAAACTCAACATTAATAAGCATTTTCAGAAATGGATGACGTGGAGGCAAATGCAGAGCATAAAAAGCACCTGATGCTATTATGCACCCTCCTATCAATATGTGGCTGGGGGCATTACATCAACTTTTCTTTGTATTAATAAATGATTCAGTTACCTGGGTTTCCAGTAACACTATAAATGCTGTCTTTTGGGGTGCTTTTAACAGTCCAGTCCTCATCAACAAAGAACCTGTGGCCCTGAGGATGGCACAGCCATTTCATAGCTGGTGGTATGGTTCCCCTCTGTGACAGACAGATCTGCCTGGCACTGCTCAGAAAGATTCGCTGCAAGACAAAGATATAGAGATCTTAAACAAAGATACGAATCAAAACGCCAGATTGATTATCAAACCGCACAGTATAAAACGGTGACATAACTCATTTTAGCCAAGCAGTGGCATGAGGAAATGGTTCCTGCCCCTGATCACCATCCAGCAACCATCTCAAATAAGACAGGTTTTGGCTGCGACATGGTTCTTTTCACCAAACCCGGAATGCCAGCCATCACTTTCATCCCCAAGCTTCCCAACTATTAAAGAGGTAATGCAATCATAAATAGAGAGTTTCCTCGATGTGTTAAGACAATATGAACTTGCAAATAAAACAGCAACGTTGCATGTTTCCCACCATTGCTCATTTAAAATGTGCTTATGAGAGAAATCACTGCTCACTGGTTTCAGGGTACATAAAATAATAAATGTTTGGTAAAATCATTAAATAGACTTGGACGTCTCATGGACGTATCAAAAAGTAGGAAAGCAGAATCACGAACATGCAAGTAAAACAGAGTCTTCAACTGATCCATGCAGGCAGTGGAATGCAGCCTACCTACCTCTACTGGGCAGGAGCAGCACAAGGCACTGATCGTCATGAAGTGATGGAGGAACAACACAAACAGCATGCATAAGTATGCCCTCAAGAATGTTTGGGACAAAGGCCCATCATTTATTTATTTGCCTCTGTACTCCACAAATTGAGATTTGTAATAGAAAAAAAAAACACATGGTTAAAGTGCACATTGTCAGATATTATTAAAGGCCATTTTTATACATTTTGGTTTTACCAAGTAGAAATGACAGCTGTGTTTATACATAGTCCCCCCATTTCAGGACACCATAATGTTTGGGACACATGGCTTCACAGGTGTTTGTAATTGCTCAGGTGTAATTTCTACATGGTGAAACCAAAATGTATAAAAATGGCCTTTATTAAAATCAGACAATGTGCACTTTAACCACTTGTTAATACCACCGGGTGGCGCGTTGATGGCAGCCACACCTACTGCCATCCTGTTTCATCTTTTTTTTTGTTATTTTTAGTGTGTTTAAAAAAGTTTGTGTTAGTGGTTTGTTTTATGTGGTGGGTGTCGGGGGGAACTTTTTTTTTCAATCTCTTACCTTGCCGGAGACGCGATTGTTTTCTGGGTCGTATCTCCGGTCGCTCTGCGGCCTAACATCATGGAGCTGGAGGCCATGCTCGGACTGACTTTGAACCCCACCGCACGGCGTGGACTTGCCATCGGAGCCGATTCTATGCCTGGGATCGACACTCCAAAACCGCATGACGTTCGACAACCCCCGAACTGAGGTAAATCGCCCGGTGCGGGAGAGCTGAGATTCCCCCCTGATGCAGGAGCCTGATCACCTCAACGAGGTGGCCCATCGCCGGCTACGGGAGTAAGATCGTCCCGTCAATACAAGGTTAGAGGCCCTCAACCTCTGGAGGACAAAGAAGGGAAGAGATTGAACTTTTTTTCACCTTCCATCACAGTGAGGAATATGGAGGAGTCACTGTGGTGGATGTTTATGTTAAAATGTATTTGGTGTGTTCTGTTGCTTTTTATTAGTATGACTGTTTGGCAAATCAAATTTCTCGTATGTTGCAAACCATACTTAGCTAATAAAGTATGACATGACTATGTGATTTTTTTTCTATAACAAACCTCAAATTGTGGTGTATAGAGACAAATAAATAAATGATGGGTCTTTGTCCGAAACATTATGGAGGGCACTGTAATCTGCTATTGTTTTTGTTTCCCTGATTTCTCGCCTAAACTTGTGCGATCTCCTGGTTGCTAAACACTTTAACTCCCCCTCCCACACTGACGTTTCCGTCCTGGGCCTCCCCCTCTGTCAGAATGTGGCTCAATGCAAATTGGAGGAACAGCACCTCATATTTCACTTGGGCAGCTTACAACCCAGCGGTAAGAATATTGATTTCTCTAACTTCAAGTAACCCTTGCTTTCCTTCTCTCTCCGTCTCCCACCCTAGTTCTCTGATCAGTTTCACTATCCTCCTGATTCACAACCGTCTGTGATTGTATGCCTTCTTGTCATCTACCCCTCAGCTAATGAATCATTCTACATGTCAATATCGTCTGCTTTGATATGTCGTTTTCACTCCTTACCCCTCCATATCTCTAGTCTCCCTCTCCCAACACAGTCTGAAGAAAGGCCTTCACCCGAAACATCACCCATTCCGTCGTTCCAGGGATGATGCCTGTCCCCCCCCCCCCCCCCCCCCGAGTTACTCCAGCATTTTGGTCTATCTTCAGTGTGCACCAGCACCTGCAGTTCCTTCCTACACTGTATATTCACTGACTTTTGTATCTAATTTGAGTCTCCTCTCTTTTAATATTCATTCAGTCTGAATCCACTCTCCCCTCATCCAGTATTCCATCAATTCCAGTCGCCAAATCCCTTGAAGATAGTACCTCCGGAACCCTGCTCTCCACCACTATCATGCTCCTATCTCCCGTTACTGGGATATACATTACATTACTAACCAACACCCTGCTTAGCTTTAACGTTTTGCAAAGCAAAAAAACTGAAGGTGCCAGAAATCTAAAATAAAAACTGAGATTGCAGAAAATACTCATCCATTCATGCACTGTCTGTTCAGAGAGAAAGAGAATTAATGTTTGAGGTCAATAATTTTATATTAGAACTAGGAATCAAGTGTGTTTTTAATTTGAATGTGTGGAAGAAACGAAGGGAATGCCAACACTATTGGGGAAGACCAAAGATGGTTTCATGAAAATTCAGCATTTTTTCCTCATTTATTGTAAATTTCCAACTACAGGGCTCTGAATCCCACAATTCCAAAACATTGTTTTCTTCCTTTGTCTCATTTGCCTTCGCTCATCTTCCACTTGCACCTCCTCCAGAATGAACATTTGCAATTAGTAAGACTTTACCCTCCTCTTACGGCTAGCTGAACCGCCACTTCATCAGTTTCCCTTGGCCTTCACCCCTCAGACAATCCCTTTGCAATGTCCACTCTTTCCTTTTTCTCTGAGACTTACCAACTTGTTCAATTCTGATAGGTGGCTAAGCAGCTGTGGAAACCTCCTGTTCACATACATGTCCTAGTAAATGTTACCAGATTGGAAGTGTGAAGCTTTGATGCCAGACATAATATTTTAACCCGTGCCTCCCGTGTCCATACACAGGCACAGATGGCACATTCTGTAGCAAACATCAACAGAAAGCAGGAAATGAGACAGATTCCTCATTTGTTTCGGGGAGGATGTGCCATAGCACAGACTTGCCAATTCAGTATCTTTCAACAAATAAGAGAAGACATGAATATCTACTCACGGTCATGAAATGGAGCCTTCTGTGCAGGCTGATTTTAATACGAATTGCTGCTGCCACGTACATCTCTGCCATAGTGGCAACAGAGATAGCATCTCCAGCACATTCAGCAAGGTTTACTGCACTCAATGCCATGTTAATTGCGGTTAAGTAGCTGCCAACCAATTTGCCTAAGAGTTACAAGAAACAAGACGGTGGTTAATACCAAATCCATACTTATAAATAAATAAGGTAATGCAAGGATAAATTGGTAAAATACCGCCAAAACAAAAATCATAGTATCATTTATACTGCTAGCAATACCCAGCACCCCCATCCACTCAATGGGTCTGCATTATTCTTAATGGAATCCCACAACTTGAGAAAGCTAAATATGATGTACAACTGCATTTTTGCTAGCATATTTATTTCAAAATAAAAAAGGACAATTGCTTTCATCAAAATGTTCATAAGCTCCTTACTTTGTTCTATTATTTCCTTTTCTAGACATTTATCTTTACAAACTGGAATACACTGCAGTGCAGTACCCTTTGTGCAAAAGAATACAAGAAAAATCGTGGCAGAAACAGGCCATCAGACCACTCAAGCCTGCTCTACCATTTACTATGAACATGACCGATCTACAATGGCCTCAAATTCACTTCTGTGCCAATTCCGCATAACCCATAATTTTCAGTCTTTCAAATATCAATCTATCTCTACCTTAAATATGTAGAAGAACATAGAGACATGTTAGAACTTCTCCACAATTTCCAGTTACTCCACCAAAGCTCCACTGTACAGGTAATTTACTAAATGGAAATGCCAGTTCTAGAGCAGAATTGTTACCAGTCACATGTCTAAGTGGCAATGATGCAGTCAGACCTCCCAACAGTCAACCAAGCAAGAGACTGGGACAAATAGTAAATGTGTAGTAAAAGCTATCAAGTTGAAACTTGTTTCCTGACCATCTCTACAATCGTTTGAAATTCTGAACACAACACGATGGGAGGCCACCAGGCACCAAGGGAGTTAAAACTATATGTGCCATTAAATCCCACATCTCATGAGAGCTTTGAAGACTACATAGTGCCACGGAACAGCAGGGAATTTACACTGGTTTTCTTACCAACCCTCCAGTCATTATCTCATTTGTTTCTTTTATTGTGTATCTGATTGTTGTGTATCCTACATTACAAAAGCAAACATGTTTCAAAAATAATCAATTGACTATGGAGCACAATGTATGATATAAATGTAATTTCCTTCTTTCACCAACAAACTCAAAAATTGGCTTTATCTATCATTAACCTGCATTTTCAAGCAGGAGCCACAGGTATAGGAATCCAACTTTACTGAAGCCCACTATGGTACAATGGAACATAGAACAATACGGCACAGGTACAAATCCTTTGGCCCACAATGTCTGTGACGAGCATGATGCTAAGTTAAAATAACCTCCTCTCCCTGCATGCAATTAATTTCTCTCCATCCTCATGCATATCCACGTGCACATCTAAAAACCTCTTAGTAGCCACCATCGTATCTGCTTCCACCACCAATCCGTCAAAAAGGTGGCATTCTAACTGGGTCCAGTAAACCTACGGTTGGCTAGGGGATGACTGAGTTTGGATCATTTGACACTGGAGTGCAATATCAGTTCTATTGATTGCTGAACCAGTTCTGTCCCAATATTTATGGCTTCCTCCGAATGGATTTACAATACAGTGAAGTTAACTGATTATGAATTCAATTTATTTCTTGTTGCCGGGAACCACTAAAATGGTTGACTGTCAAGATTTATTTCATAAATCGTGAACTAATCTGATACAAAACTGCATTTGCTGTGGTCACTGTACACTCAATATCATTCCAACATTCCTTCAGTTTTGTGTGGATTACATACCAGTCATATGAAGCTGCTGCAGCTTGTGATAGACCAGCGCAGCCTCTTCAGTGCATTTCTTCATGTCGTCCTTCAGCTCTTGGTCCCGTCTGAAACCACCAGCCTGTGCAGCAAACCAGCGGCCGATCCACAGTCGCTGCAGAATATGTCGGATGACGTTCCACATTAGGCTGCAGGCAAAATCTAAATTGGAAGTTGGCAGGGGGCGCCCCAACGCTTTCAAACAAATCCAGAGGTTCTGGGAAGCCTGTGCAAAATCTCCCTAATAAAAACACGGACTGTTACTTTTCCAGAGATTTCAAACTACTACCACACTTTTTTTTTTTATAATAGCCCTTTTCTTTTTCTTTGCAACGGAAACCACCGCATTCTACTGGCATGTAGCTGATGATTTCTCCAAAACACTTTGGGACTGTCAGGATATATAAAGATGCCATATAATTGTTTTCTATTTCTTTGTTTGGGAATCATAGGTTTCTGGTCCTGCCTGATGTGAAACAATCAGTTAAATTAGACACCAAAAATTTCTGAAGTTATGCATGGCAGCAATTCTTCACTAAAGAAGAAACCTAAAACACCATATGGCAAAAAATATATATATAATTAACATGTTTGGAGCAATATCAGGGAGTAAAGATGATGTATAAAAATGTTTTGCTTGGCAATTAATTAATGAATGGTTCATATAATATTGGTCTAGAACATCTAGAAATGGCAGAACATTTTTATGGACCACTTAAATCAAATTTGATTGTATTTATTCTGTGCAAGTGTAGCATGTCTTTAATTAATGTATACCCACACAACACAAACACACACAAACATATACACACACACAACAATGGAGACCACTCGGCAACACAGTGAAGCAACTGGCGTACAACCCCAACCAATGCCATATGTACAATTTACTCATGTAAATCATGCAGCTTGTACAGGCATCTCTTGCATGAGCAACTCTTAACAGGAGTATTAAAGCCTACTTGTTATTTGATAGGACCATCTCTTAGTGGATCACTGCCAATGAGTCCAGTAATTTCAAGGGGTGGTCATTTGCCTATGTTCCTTTTCTCAATCCTTGATGGATCCCATTGTCCATAGGTGACTTTCACAGCTCCATCTCTGGCCATGACACCCACCGTGATCTTTCCCAAACTCCAGTTAAATCTGCTGCTCATCTTCCCCAATGCTCCTCCTAACCTCTTCTTCCACGCACCCTTCCATAAATATTCTCACTGACTAGCCAGCCTTCCTCCAGTAATCTTCCCAACACCCCAACCATCCTCATAACCCTATTCACTTTCACCTGACACTTTGTTTTTGAACAAATATGTGTGCAATGACAAAACTGCAGTTTAATGCAGGATGTTCAAACCATTACTTTGGAACTGGAACAAAACACTGCACATAATGGAAATCAAAACATAAAACACTGTAAATACCCTGCATGTCAGAATGCATCAGTGGAAACAGAATTGGAGCTCATGTTTCAAAGCAATGTCCATCAAAAGAGAGAAAACAGCTTGCTTACAATTGTAGAAACCAGATTTCGATAAAACGCCTGGAATGTCTTGGATTTATTATTATTGTCACTTTTACCAAAGTACACTGAAAAGCTTTGTTTTACATACTCTCCAATCAAATCAGATAAACTGTACATCATTACAATCAAGTTAAGTGCAAGTATAATAGGTAGAGCAAAGGGGAAGTTACAGAGTGCAGAATATAGTTTACAGCTTTGTCTGTGATAGGGTGTGGACCATTGTTCAGGTAATGATCATTTGCAGAACTGTCTAGTTAATAGATGAAGGGATGTCAGAGAGAGCGAGGGAGAAATAAAACTAAAGATGCTGTCTCATCTGCTGGATGTTTCCAGCGCTCTGTATCAAATTTACAGCAACTGCTGTGCATCTCAATTTTCCAAGATGTTCTTTTGCCCCCCCCCCCCCCCCCCTAAATGCCTTCATTTAATGATTAGCTGAAGACAAAATAATTTGTATGACTCAGACACCATGGCCACACTGGATCACAAAGACTTGCTTTGTTCTCTTCACCCCTTGCCTTCCTGCAACTAAAAATGGGCTTGTTTTCTCAATTTTCTAGTTGTGATGCAGGATACTAACTGGAAATGTTGACGCGATTTATCTCTCCACAGGGCTGTGCTGTGGCAGTACAAGTGGTGTAGCAACCGTACAGCTCCAGTGACAGGTGTTCAATCTTGACATCAAGTCTTATCCATTGGAGTTTGCACATTCCTCCTATGCCCAGGTGAGGTTTCCTAGGTTCTCCAGGCTTCTCCCTCACCCCAAATTCATGGAGATTGGTAGGCCAATTAGGCTACTGAAAATTGCCTCTCGTAGGTAGGTGGAAGAAGGATCAGTTAGTAGCCACATCATAGAATCATACAGGATGGAAACAGGCCCATTAGCCCAACCAGTCCATTCCCAACAAGATGTCCACACGAGGAAATGTGGGTTAACAAGACCAATGGGATTGCCCTGCGAGTTAATATCATCGCGATGGGCTGAACACCCTCCATCAACGCCATATGATAGTATGAAAAATAACACGAGGTGCTACCCATTCTGCTAAGTGTTTCTAACATTTTCTGCTTGTTGGACTATTAGATACCTGGGCCTTTCATCAAACTGGCACAGCACTTCTGCTATCCATTACTGTGTACAATCACTCTAATGTATGGGAACATGCACCAAAGATTTTTTAATGTATATTATTGTTTAGGCTCACTTTCGACTGCATAAATTAAAGGTTTCAACTTGATTCTAGTAAATAGGAAGGTGCAAATTTTAAGCAATTGCTGCAAAAACAAAAGAATGGTGAGGGAATGCAAACTTTTATCCATGGTAAGTCAACCATATAAAGAATAGACCAGCATTTGCTTAGCCAAACCATCCTTACCCTTGCTAGGTCCAGATCCGCCTGCTTTCGGTGCCTCCAAAACAAGACAGACGACTCAGAGTGTAGCCTCGTGACCGGCTCGCCGTAGACAAAGATCTTAATGAACACGATCAGGACAATTATCCCATTAATTAACCATAGGATCAGTGTTGGCCACAGCCAGGAAAACCAGCTAGAAGAAACTATTGGGGGAAAACAAATTCACCAAAAATTATTTGTTAGGCAAATTAGTTATTGTCCCAAACAGTAACAATGTATCATAGAATAAAACAAGCAGACACTTAATCCATCAGAATGTCCACCTCAACACACACACATATGGATTAGTCCATCATGGGAAACTTGTGCAGTTATCCATACAAGCTTCCAGAACATAAAAAAGAGAGATCAGTCATCCATCTTCACAATTTACCATAGCAATACAGTTCAGGTCAGTTAAAAAAAAGTGGCCCTCAAATATTAAAAATTACAGGCTTTAACTCAAGCGTGATTTAATGCAATTTAAAAAATTGCGTAGGTTACTTTTCCGCTTTCTACAGGAAAGTAGCACATATTTCAATTAACCATGACAAACGTGCAAGGGAAAAGCAACCTATTGGGAGAATACAAAAAGGTTTGAAAAGAATTGTCATAGAGCTGGACAGTACAAAAGTAAAACCAGCTAAAAATAAGAGTCCTTAACACTGTTGTGTGTTTTTTTAAATTGATACATTGATGAAGGGCTTTAATACATTATTATGCTCAGTGGCATAAAATATATTGATGCAGGTTTAAATTATGTTCCAAAGTCCCTCCCAACATCTATTCCATTCAGTAGTTTGTCATGAAAGGTAATTGCAGAAACTTTGGAGGGCAAAGTCATTCCTGGATTGCAAGTTATAGGGGGCAGTGGTCGGGAACAGCATAAGCGTCCATCTTCGCAGTTCTAGGTTTCCAGCCAAATCCATCATGTCAGAAATATGCAGCATGCAAAAAGGTCATTCATCAGGCTAAAAGATCATGCCTGTGTTTGTGTTTCATATTCCTTTTCATCTAACACCTTTCACATGCAGATATATATTGCAGAGTAAAACATTTTGTTTATTTGCTTTTGATCACTTACCTTCCACAGATAATCCCAGCATGCTTCTGCCTGCTCCATGATATTCTTCATTCTCCATTGACCTGATGTCTGACCCACCCATCAATGACGCCAGTGGGTTAAAAGAAAGGCAAAGGAATACAAAGGTACAGAGTACTACCCTGGATCGATCCAACATACCAACACTGGTAGGCAGCGTTTGCTCTTGTTTAACAGACATCTACAAGTTAACAGAATTCACCATCAGTCATAATACATCACAGATTAATCACTGCATTGATGCAACTCTCGGGATTATTAATACAACAAATATTTTTTTTAAACTTAGTTTATTGTTCTGGTTTTACATATGCTTTATAATCCACGACCTTTATAGCAACATTTACAATTGTCAAGGTCAGTTTATTGTCACATGTACCAATTAAGGTACAGTGAGATTTGAGTTACCAGTTGTTAGTATAAAATGGTTTCTAATCTCTCAAATGTTAGTAAGTAACCTCACCTTTCACTAGATTTGTGGATAAACTTACTCAAAGAATTTGTATGTTATGGCTTTCTTCAAATAGTCCCCATCTGAACTAATTACAATATTCATACAATACAATGCACCTATATATACACACAATGCACCTTGAACATATCCCAAACAGTTCCCCTCCACCAACCATTTGGCCAACCTTGTTCAATGTGAGGACAACTTCTCCATCAACGCTGATCACTTTCTCCAGATCAATGAAGTTATGGGAATGTATGTGGGCTCAAGCCTCTTCTGAATTTTTGTATTAATTTCAACCTTTTACTCACCCTCTCTTGGTCTATCTTGACTGTTCAATTCCCCCTCTGGACCTCTGTCACATACTCAGGGAGAGGCTGGTCAGAGCCATCCATGATAAGCCCAAAGCCCCCAGAGCTACCTCAACCGTACTCCTAACTCTGCCACCTATATGGACTCCACTCCATTCTTCCAGTACTTTCTTGGAGAAGGAGAATGGTAGCATTTGCTGACGGTGAAACATTCCACATAGGTGGCTCTGAGACTTCTTCATCCACCCTCAGCTGTGGCTTCACTCTACCATGGTTGACCGAACCTCCGATTACAATTTATTTACTACTTCTAAGCTCTCATCCAGTTTCCTCCTGGACAGAGCAGGGATGGGAAGATGGAATACAGCATAGCAAAGTGTGGAGTCATGCATGTTAATCATAGGAATAGGCATAGACTATTTTCTACATGGGTAGAGAATTCAGAAACTGAAGGTGCAAAGAGACTTGGGAGGGCTGGTACAAGATTACCAAAAAGCTAATTTACGTCGAATCGGTAATAAAGGAAAGAAAATGCAATGCTGGCATTTGTTTCGAGAGGACTAAATAAAGACAGGGTTTAATGCTGAGGCTTTATAGGGCACTTGTCGGACTGTATTAGGAAGATTGAGCGGTTTTGGGATCCATATCTGAGGATGGATGTGCTGGTATTGGAGAGTGGTCCAGAAGAGGTTTACGAGAATAATCCCAGGAATGATTGAGTTAACATATGATGAACATTTGACAACACCGGGTCTGTAGTTGCTGGAGTTTAGAAGGAAGAGGGGAGACCTCATTGAAACTTACCGAATAGTGAAAGGCCTTGATAGAGTAGATGTGGGGAGGATATTTCCACTACAGGATCAAATCAAGCTTAAATTGTCTCGGAAAGTGAAGTGGAACAGAATTTAAACTCTTAATATGTTTTCACTTTCCATAATGGTGGGATCACAAATGGATTTTCATTTAATTTTTAGGGGTGGGAGATTGCAACCTTCACGTGATCCACCCTGTTTCGACTAATGCAATCAACCCGACGTGCACAAACAAGATTAATAGAACAAGTTGACCTACAACTTTAGGCTGTGCATGCCATACACAAGATGATTGAAATTTTAGATAATAATAAGATAATAACTATTCTTTAGGACAAGAGAGTAAAGCTTTGTTTATTTTTGGCAAAAACACTTAAAACGTTATGTAAAGAAATTAGAATTGAAAAAAAATCACCAAGGCACAGTTTTAAGCTAGCTGATCTTAGCTTGGATACTTGCAGAATTAGAATTGCCCCCTGGCTTTCTTCCCAAGGCAATGAAAAATATCTAGATGAACATATGACCAGTATCGTAATGGGCTATGTATTAAAAGCAAATGGCTACTGTGAAACTCAAACCCAGCAAGCTATGGGGTAAAGTGTGTCAAAAGAAACAGAGGGGTAGGAAGATGGATATTAGTCTCGAGTCATCTGTGAACTCAGAACATAAAAATAATATAACTAGCCCGACAGCAATCTTAAGTACCTTGGTATCATCAAAAAACGGGCTGTCTGTCTCAGAATCACTGCTGCTCACAGAGAACGGGCTGTTCTGAGGTGGTGAACCGGCATCAGATGGTGGTGGGCTGAGTAGATCAGGTTCCTGCTTGAACCCATTTGTCATTGTGTCCAGACTTATTCCAGAGGAAGCCACAATGTCTTTCAAAGACTCTGAAATTGGACACAATGCATTCAGTGAATGCAACCCATTCTAATAACAAATTCAAATTTACACTTACACAGATGGATATTTGTGATTTAGAATAAAGAAAAATAGGATATTACATTGAAATGTCACTAAGGTCACTAACCCAGAAATTCTAAATTCTGCAGCTTCATGAATTCTTCATTTTAAATGTCTCTAAGTTTACATAGCACCTGTTATTATATATATATATATGGACACAGGAAATTATATCAGAACGTAAAAGTGAGGACACATCCACGTATAGATTGGTCAGTTTCTAATCCAATTAAAATACTCATCTTCATGACCAGACTGCCAAGCGACATTGACTATAGTTAAATACTTGGCAATCTATTCTCACTGCAGTTAATATGCGTCCTTAAGAAAATCAAGCATTTTAATATTTTACAAAATAACCACTATTTTGTATTTTACACTCTAGTCATTAAAAAAAAAAAACGGGCAGGCCAAGCATTCCAAGTAATTTATCAACAGAAAATGTGAGAGAACAGTAGAGATTGTTTCACTAATCTTTGGAGATGGGGTTGGGGAGAGACTACCTAGGCCTGTTAAGTCAGTATGGCAGCGCCACACATACATAGAGTGTAAAGTTCTTCACTGGCATGCTTAGGGCCTAGATATTAAACTACTACAAACATAAACAAGTAGATTTTATTTATGTCCTAATAGGGATTTACTAAACTTTATTTTTGTTTGTGTATTATGTTATCTATTGAGTACTGTGACAATAAAACACTCTGGACTCCCTCTTGACTCTTGTAAAACTGACTGCCCAAGATTCTAGTTTCACCCTTTCTGATCAGTGAGATGCGAGTGCAACACAGAGTACTTACGGTTTTTTTGGGTAGCCAATCTTAACACCATGTTCTCTTGTTTCAACTTCTGATTGGCTTGTTTCAAGAAGCGGATATGATCAACAGCTTTCCTGAGTATTGCTGACTTGTTCAACTGCCACAGTAAAGAAAATAAAAAAGTTTCAAAAGGTCACACGTTCATGTTTTCAAAATGGGGGTACACTGATGCTTCCACACTCTAGTGACCTGGATACCATTCTGATCTCCAGTGCAGTTTGCGCGGAGTTTGTATCTTCTCCATGATTGCTTGAGTTTCTCCCAGGTGCACTGGTGTCCAACCACATCCTAAATACATGCTCGTAGCTTTATTTTCCACTGCAATTTGCCCCTGCTAATTTGCAAATTGGTGGGTGGCAGGAGAATCAGGGAGTTGATAGACACATGAAAGAGAAAGGGTCAGTGGGAAATGAATGGTGTCATACATGTAAGGAGTTATGAAACCCAAGACATGTCATAAGGAAATCTGATCATTGTGCTGCACCCAATGAAGCTGTGCTACAGTGTCATAGGACAAATTACAGCATCTAATCCAATACTCAGGTGGAAAAGTTCCAATTCTGAGCAACCCATTGTAACAATTCACTTTGTTACAAGAACAAGCTTGGAGAGAGCAATGGCAAGACTATAATTGTGTGATTATCTACAAGGTGGTTACTAAGTGGCATCAAAGGTTTCACAGTGCCTGCCTGACAGGTCTCCTTCAGTCAGGGCTGAATGTATTCTGAGTGGGGAAGTGCAAGGAGAAAAAGTGAACTGAAGTTATGTCTATATATGACTTGTCTTTCCGCTCTAAACCAATAAGTTATTCCACGTTGATCTAGAATCTGATTTAGCCATACCAATGACAATGTTCTATAATCATACTAGGTGCTAAGAAAGGTGAGATACTGCCAAAATACAACAGACAATAGGTGCAGGAGTAGGCCATTCGGTCCTTCGAGCCAGCACCGCCATTCAATATGATCATGGCTGATCATTCCCAATCAGTACCCCGTTCCTGCCTTCTCCCCATATACCCTGACTCCGCTATCTTTAAAAGCCCTATCTAGCTCTCTCTTTAAAGTATCCAGAGAACTGGCCTCCACCACCCTAAGGCAGAGAATTTCACAGACTCACAACTCTCTGTGAGAAAAAGTGTTTCCTCGTCTCCGTTCTAAATGGCTTACCCCTTATTCTTTAACTGTGGCCCCTGGTTCTGGACTCCTCCAACATCGGGAACATGTTTCCTGCCTCTAGCTTGTCCAAACCCATTACAATCTTCAATGTTTCAATAAGATGCCCTCTCATCCTTCTAAACTCCAGTGTACAAGCCCAGCCGCTCCATTCTCTCAGCAAATGACAGTCCCGCCATCCCGGGAATTAACCGTGTAAACATACGCTGCACTCCCTCAATAGCAAGAAAGTCCTTCCTCAAATTAGGGGACCAAAACTGCACACAATACTCCAGGTGTGGTCTCACTAGGGCCCTGTACACCTGCAGAAGGACCTTTTTGCTCCTGTACTCGACTCCTCTTGTTATAAAGGCCAACATGACATTCGCTTTCTTCACTGCCTGCTGTACCTGCATGCTTACTTTCATAGACTGATGAACAAGGACCCCCAGATCTCGTTGTACTTTCCCTTTTCCCAACTTGATTCCAGAAGATTAGTCAAGCATGATTTCCCCTTCGTAAATCCATGCTGACTCGAACCGATCGTGTTACTGCTATCCAAATGTGCGGCTATTTCATCTTTTATAATTGATTCCAGCATCTTCCGCCTCACCGATGTTAGGCTAACTGGTCTATAATTCCCTGTTTTCCCACTCCCACCTTTCTTAAAAAAGTGGGATAACATTAGCTCCCCTCCAATCCACAGGAACTGATCCTGAGTCCATAGAACATTGGAAAATGATCACCAATGCATCCACTATTTCTAGAGCCACTTCCTTAAGTGCCCTGGGATGCAGACCATCAGGCCCTGGGGATTTATCAGCCTTCAGTCTCATCAGTCTACCCAACACCATTTCCTGCCTAATGTGGATTTCCTTCAGTTCCTCCATCACCCCAGATTCTCTGGCCACTACTATATCAGGAAGATTTTTTTTGAAAGAGTGCAGATACAGGGAATACAGGGAAGTTTTTTAATTTGAAAGAGAGTGCAGATGCATAGAATCATTTACTGACATATGAAAATCTGTTCACAGCATTTATTTTTTACAGATTATGGACGTCTCTTTTACCTTTCCTTCAGCGCCAACAACAAGATCTTTCAGCTCCATAATCTTGTCATTGATAGACGACCTGTAACGTTTCTCAATGGCATTGTGTGCTGTGCGTTTTTCCCCTTTCATTGATGCATTGCCAGGTCTGCCACTTGCAAGTATACGATTGATGGGAAGCTTGTCTGCATCTACCATCAGTGGGACTGTGGTTAAAATTGTGTTCCCACTGACAAGAGTCTGAAGAATACAAGTTTATAATCCAACTTAGTTCACATTTTTACAATAATAGAACAAGTTTAAAATAAGATAAATCAAATCATTCTTTTATCAGCCTATAGAATAAGTCATCCGCAGTTTAGTGTTGGGTTCCATTCATGACACTTGTTCATCACCCGGACAATTCGCAAGTTGAAAACGCGGCTAGGAATCAAATACCTACCAGGCAATCCCACAGCAGTTGTCAAAGCCACACCGCCGATCTTGTACATTCGCTTGTACGTAAGTGATAGATATAACAAACTTCTTTAATCATTATTCCATTATGGACTCTACTATTCACACCATTTCTTAATGTCCATTGATCAGTCTTTTCATATCAGGGTTTCTAAAATGCCTTCCTTTTCCTGAACTGTGCGATGTCATTTCTCTTATTCATAAAGCTCCTGACCACTTCTCATCCATTTCCTGCACCTCTGCTCTCATCTCTCCGCCACCAAAACAGAATAACAGGATAAAGTTCCCAGGTCCTCACCTTCTACTCCACAACCACCACATTGAACAGATGATAGTAATTACTGCCACTGTCAAAGATTTCACAACCAGATATCTTCCCCTATTAATCCAGGGACCCAATCTTTCTAAGTGAGGCAATGAATCATGTGCACTTCTTCCTTTCATTTAATGTTCACGATGTGCTCACCTTTGCACTGGAGAAACAAATACAGATTGGGTTACTGCTTTGTGAAGCACCCGTATTCAGCCCACAAAGGAAACAGTCTGCTGCCTGCAATTTTTAAGTCTTCATCCCACATCCGGTCTGACCCGTCAGACTGTGGCTTCCGACGCAGCTACAATGGGACCATCCAACCAACCGGGAGGCGCTACAGGTCTCTCCGTTGCCAGACCAGCAGGTCCAGGAACAGCTTCTTCCCTGCGGCTGTTACACTACTCAACACTGTACCTCGGTGATTGCCGATCACCACCCCCCCCGGACACTCCTCCCACCAGGAAAAAAATACTATGACTGTTTGCACATAAATAATTTATTTATTGCTCATATTTATGTCGCTCTTCTAGGGAGATGTTAACTGCATTTCGTTGTCTCTGTACTGTACACTGCACAATGACAATAAAGTTGAATCTGAATCTGAATCCCAATCTGACAGGCTTGAGGAATAGCACCTCATCTTCCAACTGTCACATTCCAGCCTTCTGGACTTATAACTGAATTCCACAATTTCAGGTCACTTGGTTTCTTTGTCTGTATCAGTATTTGTGACTGTTCATTCCTCTCCGAATTGGAGGACATGCCCCACCTGACCTGCGCTGCATCTTTTCCTGCCCCGCATTTCACAATTTCTGCGTTCTTTTGTCTATGTTCTCATTTTCTAACTGTTCCCATTCAATCATTGACCAGATATCCTTGTTTGCAGTTTATCCCCATGGCTACCCAGGTTTACCCTTTTTGAGACATTCCCCCTCCCCTTCTTGCAGTTTAACAACAATTTTTTCAGTTTGGACAAAGGGTTTATAATGTTAACTTGTTTCGCATCCCATGGGTGTGGCCTGACATACTCAATATATTATAATCCAGGATTTTAGAATCATTATTCCTGTGCTATTTTCTTGTACTTCCAAATCCCTAACATATTATTTGCCTGCTATCCAGTCAAATCACACTGTACATGACTACAATTAAGCTATACACAAGTACAACAGCTAGTGCAGTGATAAATATCAGAGTGCAAAATATAGCATTACAGCATGTGTTCCAGCTACAGAGGAAGTGCAGATATAATAAAGTGCAAATGACATAGGAAATCATCTGAAATAGAATGCATTACAGTATTCTCAATGTACTTCACTTTGACAAGATTTATCAAAAAATCATCAACCATCCTCTCCCTCAATCAATGTAACACAATGATCATAAAAGTCATGGTATATCTACCGGCATCTGAAGGGATGTAGTTTGAATGGGAGTAGTGGTTGTTGGTAAAGTTGTTATAGCAGAGGAGTTTACTGATGTCACAACAGTACATCCATCTGGCTTCAAAGCCGTCAGAAGCAAGGAGTCAGCTTTAATGAACTGAGGCTGGAAGAGTACCTACAGATAAATAAAGATGCATTTTCACATGATTCATTCAATAAGTGAGTTTGTTCGGTATTCCAAATAACGCAAGGAATCATGGGAATTGTCAAGGGTCATTCGTGATAAAGAAAAATAGAATAAAGCGCTGGCGGTATAAACTGTGTATAAATTGTTAACTATTCTACCAATGCATTAATCTATAATTCTGTCAACTTAATAGCGGACAGGCGTCGCTCTTTTATGAACATTAATTCGATCTTACTTCTATCTCACTTCACAAACCCACCCTCTGGAGTTCTGCAGAACCTCTCCCGGCAGCGTTGGAGGACATTCTCTCTCTCTCTCTCCCTCTCTCTCGTGTATTCAATATTTGCTATGGTAATCGTTACCATGTTAAATACCGTGTAGGAAGGAACTGCAGATGCTGGTTTACACCGAAGGTAGACACAACGTGCTGGAGTAACTCAGGAGGACAGGCAGCATCTTTGGAGAAAACGAATAGGTGATGTTTCGGGCCGAGACCCTTCTCCAGAGATGTTGCCTGACCCACTGACTTACTGCAGCATTTTGTGTGTATTTCCGTTGATGACTGGTGCTCGGCTTTCGCCGGCACCGAGGGGGTTAACTAACAGCCACTGGATAAGGCGAGAGGTGCAGCTGACGGTCCCCGGCCCATTGGGGAACGGGTTCCTCGAGAGTTGAGCTGGAGTTAGTGCTTCTTCTCCGCGCTGGCTACCTCTCTCTTGAGTGACGTATGACCTGGGCATGCGCAGTTGAAATACCGAACTCGCTTATACCTTCTTCCATTGCAACACCATCTCTGGGCTTTCATCAATGGCATCTCAACCAAACATATTTCAAGAGCAAAAAATAATTTAAAAATGTTCTTCAGTATCATGTTTGCAAATTTTCTTCTGACCTTGACAACCAGTGGCAGCGTAAATTAATCCAGTCCTTCAAACAAGATGCTCACCAGACAGCCATTATAAGCAAGAAATATAGACCACCACCTATCCAGGGCACTTTGGAAAATTGTACTACATTCTCGCATACATTATTTTACTACATATAATTAGACCTGACCGAGATCACCACTTCAGATCTTATTGTTCAATTTGGTCAAGTTCCCAATGGCAAACAAAAAGCTAATTAAACAATTCGTCAACTTGACATGACAGCAGACATAATATTAGACAAATCATTCACTGAACAGGTGTAGGTGTAACAAATAATCTCATTTAGTCCCCATTGTGAAAAAAACATTTCACTGGTTGTTAGAATTTGACTATTCACTTGATGAAAATATGAAATCTTACTCCTGGATTCAATATCAGTTAATTATTTAATTCACTAGCTAGTTTTGTACTCATGACTCAATTCACAAGTCAACTTTCATACGATATTCTGCTCATAAACTACTAGCAAATTCACAAAAGATAAACTATCAGCTATTCAGAGAAATCAGGCTCTATGCCAATGTGTCCTTAACCAACCCTGCCAACTCCCTGCATTTAAAAAGACCGTGCCTGAAATAACACAGAATATCCTCCATTCTAACAACTTGTGCCATAATAGGGATATCATCTGTACTCACGAAATGTTGGAGTAACTCAGCGGGCAGGCAGCATCTCGCCAAAGATGCTGCCTGTCCTGCAGAGATACTCCAGCATTTTGTCTACCTTCGATTTAAAGCAGCATCTGCAGTTCTTTCCTACTCATCTGTACTCACAATGTCAACCATTGCGTGGTTCAGAATAGAGGCAACAAAGGCAGAGGACGATGGGTACATGAAAGAAATGAATAACATCAACACTCAAATTAACGAGTGATAACTTTTGTACCTCTCAGTTTTCAGATATGACTGGATGTGCAAATATAATTTCCTACAAAATGTTTGTTTTCTGAATAATCCAATAATTCTTCTCATTCAATCTCTCAGGATGGCCTTTGGCGGGAAATGTATTTACTTACTGGTACTTGCTGGAGCTGTGCTGAAACAGTTGGTGTAGAACTGGCTGTTGCAGTTGTTAAAAGATGCTGGGTAGAAATATTCTGTACCTGGGCCTGGATGGTCATGGGCTGCATCTGCTGAGGAACTGCAAGACCCTGGAGCTGCTGTGTGGGCATCCCCTGTTGTAGTGCTGCATGAAGTAAAGCCAGAGCAAAACTGAATGTCAATACAAAGTACTTTACTGCAGGCGAGTCCCAGTTTTAGTTCAGTGGTAGCACTCTCATTGACGAGTCAGAATAATGTGTGCATAAGCTCCATTCCAGCATATCCTGTCACTGGAATACAAGGAAACACTACAATATTGACAGTTATAATATTGAAAGATATTAAGCACAGTTGTGTATGCTGCCTCAAATAGCATACTGTCTGGGGCAAAGACCCATCATTTATTTATTTGCCTCTATATTCCATAATCTGAGATTTGTAATAGAAAAAAAAATCATGTGATTAAAGTGCACATTATCAGATTTTAATAAAGGTCATTTTTATACATTTTGGTTTCACCATGTAGAAATTACAGCTGTGTTTCTCCCAACTGGTCCATGCCACCCAAGATGCCCCATCTATGCCAATCCAAATTGCTCACGTTTGGCACTTATCTTTCTAAACCTTTCCTATCCACGTAATGTTGTCATTGTGTCTGCCTTAAGTACTTCCTCTGGCAGCTCTCCTAAATACCCACCACTTAGTGTGTGATCCTTCAGTCTCTGTGCTCCAAGGAATGAAGTCCTAACCTGTCCAACTTCACAGATAATTCAGGTCCTCAAGTACGGGCAACATTCTAATATATCATCTCTGCACTCTTCCCAGCTTCATGACATCTTTCCTATAGCAGGTAACCAAAACTGAACATAATACTCCAAATGACACCAACGATATCTTGTGCAACTGCAAAATAATGACCCAACTTCAATACTCACTGGTCTTGCTGATAAAAACAAAATGCCAAAAGTCTTCTTCACCACCCAATCTACTTGTGACATCACTTTCAGGGAACTATGTACTTGTACTCCTAGATCTCTGTTCTACAACACTCTCTCATACTCTATCATTCAATGTGATGGTTCTGCCCGAGTTTTGACTTCCCAAAATGTAACACCTGAAACTTATCCAAATTAAACTCCAATTGCTTTCTTGTCCCAGTTGCCCAGTATATCAAGATCCCTTTTTAATCGCAATCTTCACTGTCTTAAGGACCTGTCCCACTTACGTGTCCTTGGCATGCAAATTACGTGACCTCGTGGTCGCGTTGAGCCGCGACGGTCCCGCGAAAGTCGGCGCGATTTCATGCGTACGCACAGCCGTCTGGAGCGCGTGACGTAATTTTCTACTCCCAGAGCGGGGCCAAGATGGACACAAGCTGGAGTAACTCAGCAGGACCGGCAGCATCTCTGGAGAGAAACAATGGGTAACGTTTCGTGTCGAGACTCTTCTTCAGTCTGAAAAGAAGGGTCTTGACCCGAAACGTCACGCATTGCTTCTCTCCAGAGATGCTGCCGGTCCCGCTGAGTTACTCCAGCATTTTGTGTCTATCTTAAATTTTCTTGGCCCCGCTCTGGGAGTAGAAGTGGAGGCAGATCCGGACGGCAACGGCTGTGAGCCCCAGGCAGAGTTCGGCGATCTTTTGCATCCTTCTGCTGCTGTTGAAGGTGAGACGTTGCCTCGCGCCAGGGTCTTGAGCCTGTCCCACTTTGGCCGTCAGTTCCGTGACAGGCCGTTGGCGCGCGAAGATTTAGTTCACTACAAAAATTACGCGCACAACTGCATACCCCTCCGCGCTTCTAAGTGGGACCAGCCCCGCGCGGCCATACGATGCCCGTGCACCTCAATGCGACCACAAGATCGCGTAATTTGCGCGCTAAGGACACGCAAGTGGGACAGGGCCTTAAGATACCACCTATTTTAGTGTCAAACTTACTAATCATGCCTTGCACATTCATATCCAAATCGTTGACAGGTGACAAAACACAATGGGGCCAGCACTGTGTCCCGAGGCACACCACTGGTCACAGGGGAGCCAATTAAAATATAACAATTTAGTATATTTTTAAATGCAAGACAGCTAGTCCATGCTAAATATTTTATTGTACTTTAGAGAGAATTAACCTAATTAATTTTGTACAGTATCCTGGTGACAGGTGTGAAACAGATTGATTTAAACATACTATATGCAGGTTGCTTTTTTTCCCCAACTCATCTGTCCTCAAACTCTTAATATACGGGGAAACGAAGAACTGCTTGGATTTACATTTCATTTTGAAGAGTCAGGTGCAAGTTGACACAATTATTTTCACAGCCTATCTTCAAATTTATATCTTGCTGCTGAAGTCCAAGACTTTCCCTCCTTTAATATGTTCCTCATTACCTATATCTTCAACAAAATTTTAATCATTGGTCCCGTTGACTTTGTACAAAACTTAACATCAATTTTAGTTTGTTATTGTTGAGGTAAAACACTGGAATATTTTGCCAAGTTAAAGGTAGTACATAAATAGAAATGTTTATTCCTTTCTTGCACTTCAAAAGTCACACAACCATTTTATACTAATGTTCAAAATAATCCTGGTCAAGTAAAAATATTACTCCAGCCAGCACTACTGAAATGAAAAAGCAACTGAGGAAATAGTTCCAGTGTGGGAAGATTCAACAAGAAATAATCTCCGTCTATGGATTTTGTTTCACAGCATTGCAACTGATAACCAAGATGACTCACTAATCTACAACTAATGCATGCTGAGTTTATTGAAACAGTGATCTTAAACTCACTGGGATGTTCCTCATTCGGAAATTTGTAATTTATATTTAGCCTTAATTTTCAAATCATTTTTAACTCTATTTCCATTGAGTTCAAAAAGTAGCTTCCGCTGATGGCTTCATATACATTGCACGTGTCATGGCGGCTGATATAAACTTCATGTTCCATGTCATGTTGCCAGGAAGCCAGTGTTGATTTTAAAACAACAAAAAAACATCCACCAAGAGCAGCACTTAATCAATGAGATGTGGTTATTATAAGGTCTCTGTAATGGAACTGATCACATCAGAATTATTCTAAATCAAAGCTTTCAAGGAAATGCAGGCAAATAGCCAAAAGCGCTCTAACCATGTACAGTCCACAAAATCCATTTGGTTACTGTGAAGTGGAATCCAGCTAAATAGGAATGCCCCAATTTCAGTCTCCAAGATTTTATTGATCTCAGGTACAGCAGGAATAGGATAATTGGGGTTGGATAAGGACTGCGGAACAATTTTAAGATTACATCAGAACCTGTACATCTCACTGCATCCTCTGTTAGAAAGGCAGAAATCCATAAACTGAAACAAGCCCCAGCTGAATTAAGCAACCTTGGATGGACAAAGATGAAGAATGCAAATCTGAGTTTATGATCCTGGTGTGCCACACTAAGCACTGCAGTTTGGGTGGCAGAGTAATAATACTGCTAGAATTAATATTCTGTAGGCACCAGTTCTGAGATCCAAGAAAATTTCCAACCCATTCAGTTGAAGAAATTATTGTATCAATGAAAATATCTTGATACTGAAATTGATGATGATATTTTATAGCAGATAACTAGGTCAATTAGCTCTGCTCATGTATCTCGTACTTGGTCCTAAATGCCTGTCCTTTCCATAATCTATAAAAACAAATGTACTAGCATCTAAATTAAATTGTGGGAAGAAGTTTCCTGACTTGGTCATGTTGTCCCTCAATCACCTTGTTCTAAAATTCTGCAGTTTTACAATATCTCTGCAGCCCTAATACGAGACCAGTGAATATCTTCTACGCTTTGCCATGACCTTGATGTTACATCTGACATTTTATGCAGTATTCCAGCTGTATACTAACAATCTATCCCTTTGATAAGCACAGTTTTGTAACCTGCTGTGCAAATAGACTGTGCAGACAAGCTTGGCTACAGTCTTGGTGTCCACTCAATTAACTGGACTCAGATTCGAATAATATAACAGCTCTAAGGCAAGGGATGTTCCATAATATTATTTAATTACATGGAGGTGTTAATTTTCATTGCTTGAGACTTTGCAAAGAGAATGTTGGACATTAAATATAATTCTAATGGTTCCCCATATTCAAATATCCCACCAACAAAATCCCAGGTGAAGAATGATCAATGGGATGCCACAGAACCAAACACCAAAACAACTTAGTGTCTTCAGAGAGGACAGAAGATAGAAAAAGAGGTAAAATATAAGTGACTGTAATACCATACAATATCCAAAATAATCAGCTGAATATGTTCCTTTAACCAACAACTTCTTGCTTTTGGCTCTTGTGGCGACCAAATCTAAAACTAAGTGGTCGCATTTTAATTCACATCAACTGTACACAAGACAAGAAATAACAAACTGGTGTAAGCCCGTCTTAAAAGCATTAAAAATCACATTGTTTTTTTTAATCCTAATCTAATAATTATAAATTACCTGTAAATCCATTGGAGTTTTGATAACCCAGCAAAGGCTGCTGTTGTTGCACAAACTGAGGCTGTGATTGTGGAGAAGCTGTAAAACTCTGTGCCATGATGAGAGGCTGCTGTTGCTGGCCCTGTTGCAACTGAACAGCATCTTGCTTGACGTGTTGTGTAGAAGGGGCTTGAAGAAGTTGTGACTGCTGCGGAAGTTGAAGCTGCTGTTGGAGCGGAGGCCCTTGGAACATTTTCACAGGAATTTGAGTCTTACTGCTATTCCCCAAGAGGCTGTCAAGGGCTAGGGCTGATGAACTACTATCTTGCAAAGGGGTGCTCGTGCCAAAGTGGTTGTCAAACAACCCAGAGAACTCTCCATCCTGGTTGTTAATCAGCTGCAACATATCTGCAAATCAGGCAAAACACAAAGGACAAGGCGAGATAAGCAAGTTGCTAGCTTTACATGGGGCCAAAAACAAAGAAGGAGGGGAGCAATGAGTGCAGATACAATGTACTTTTTTTAAAAAAGTAAGCGTAATGACATTACACTGATGGCTGAACGAATGCGCTAATGGAAAATTCACTTTAAATTTACAATATGCACAAACTATTCGATGAAAACTGGTATTTTCTGTTAATCAAAATGTAGAAAATAAAAACTGGAGCTTTTATTTAGAATTGGGAATTAAAACTCAATGAATTTCCAAAGACTATAATATCATTAGAGGGTGCCATTGTCATTAATTCTACTTCCAATATGTCTTTGGACTGTTTTAGATTTTAAATATTTTGCAAATGTAAGCAGTTTTCATTGATGGCATCCTGTGCATTTTCAAAGGCATGCGTTAAAGTCTTGCACTTTCAAAATAGTCCATGATATTTTGTGATGCATTCAATGAGCATATTAAAGTTAAAATAAACACTGGCAACGTCTTGATAATATACAATAATGAAATGAGGATGCCAAAACTAACTTGGCTTCTGAAAGATTTTGAACGTAATATCCCACATAAATATAATCGTAACAAAGGTCGTTGCACCTACTTTTATCTTTATAATAAAACCATATTTTAATAGTTTTACCTTCAAATAGGCAATCCATTGCTGCAACCTCTGCTCAAAACTTAAGAATTAAATTGATAGATTTGGAGCAAGATTTTCACTCATGCATATATATTTAAAATGTTATCTCCCAAGGGGTAAACATTTTAGATTAGAGCAAGCACGAAAATATATTGCAGAGCAGTATGGATACAGTACTGCCGACACCACCTCCTTCCAAGAAAAAATGTACTGACTGTATTCAAATTTAGGGGTGGATATTGGATATTTTTTTTCCATGAGGTGATCTGGTTGAACCAATCACTGCAGGGCCCAATCGCTCGCTATGTTTGGCTTAGTTCTCAGACATGATTTGTTTAATAGTCTAAATTGGCAGGAGTATTGATTAAATGAGAAAGGTGAATAAAGTAAGGTTACTATCGGACATCTGTTAATAAAGTTCATTGCAACGGCAAAACATATGCGAATTAAAGCTTAAACTTAACGTTCTGACACAATTCGAAATTAAAAGAATGATCATACTTTTCAAAATCCTCTATATTTACTTTATGATGTAGTGAAAAATTCAAACTTTTGTTACTAAAAAAAAAATCATAAGCAGCTAATTAAATTGGAATTATGTTGAGGATTAAGTGCTCATAAAAGGTACTCCTTTGGTTTTATACCAACTTGGGTTCCGAGTTGTACGTGTCTGAGAGTAGATGAACTTGAGAATTCTCCCACAGCAGAAAGCAATAACCGCCAGTAACCCTGGCATGATGTCACTGCTTGAAAGGGTGAAAGGGGCTTGGTTCAAACAGAACACACGACTCAGCAAGTGCAATCTTGATAAAGCTGCAGCGTTGCCAATATCCACTTTACACATTTAAAAAAATCAACTAAAGTCATAACTTTTGGTATGATGGACATTTTGATTAAATCCATAAATGTGTTCTGTTACCAATAACCCCACAGCAAATCAGATCTACATATCGTTTTTTCAAATACATAATATTTCAAACATGCAGACTTACTAACTAACTCATTATAATCAAAATATAGCCGGACAGACAAGATATGGAGTTGTGCGCAACTGTTCGGAAATGTGATTTAAACGCAAACTTCATCTGTTCCAAGTCCCAAAGAAAATAATATAAAACAATGAATATAAATAAAAGCATTTAAAGATGTGCAGCACATAACACGTCAGTGGCCATACATGTCAGTACTTTACAAGTACTTTCAAATATTAAACAAAAAAATGTTTTCAATTCTTTTCGAACAAAATCCCAAATTCTACAAGTGGCCAGACCCATCCAGCAATGGGTCCAGAAATCAACTCGAGATGAAAAAAAAAAAAAAACATTTCCCAATGCCCAGTTGTCACTCCTGTTGCCGCCAGCTAACAGATATACCTGCCGCGCCATTCCCACGGATGCCATTCCATGCCAACCCTCGCTCACCCGACCCCTTTCCCCATCACTCACCATCAATGTCACTGAGCAGCGCATTATCGATCTCGCTGCCCTCGGGCAGAGACGGGTCCAGGTTGTCCATGGAAGAATCCTCGAACATCATGCCCGCGTCAGGGAGTGTCTGGAGATGCCCCACGTTATTCATGTCCAATGTAGCGGAGGGGGTAAGGGGACGCGTCGGGGAGGGGGGGAAGGGAGAAGGGGGGGGGGGGGGGGTGCTCGGGGATTCCTTGTTTACGATCTTTGGTTTACAGCAGCCTCACGCGCCACCACACCATGTCAATACGCGACAAGACCAACCAAACTCGCTTCCCCCACTGCAAGCGGCCAGTAACCTTCCTGGTCCCGCCCTCTTGTTGTGATTGACGGCTAATCCAACCGGTGAATGAGCAGAGTGGCGGGCGCGGGCTGCCCGATTCCACCAATCGCGCTTCAGGTCTCCCCAGGTTAGGTTGAGAGGGCGCGGAGGAGGAGCCGGTCCGCGTGCTGCTAGAACCAGCGGTGAACAGCCAATCGCCGCACACAACGCGCTGTGGGGTGATCAGTCGTCATCGCTTCAGGCACCGCCCCTTTTCCTTCTGGCGGGTACGTCATCACAGCCAAAGATCCTAGATCGCAGCGGTCGAGCCGCCCCACGTGCACGCTGCAACTCGCTGGTTTTTACGGTTAACGGTCTTGTGTTTCAAGAAGAGTTCGCAGTGGGAGGGCGCAGTGTATTTATTTCCACAGTTTAAGTGTTTAACTTTATAAAATATGCTACTGATACGGATTTTAAAAAGTCATTCAACTCAACACAGAAGTTAACCAGTCCTCAAATTGAAAGAGGAGGCACATATCGCAAAGAATAGTGGTAAGCTGCAGCAGGTTTATAAAAACTGTAACTAAACGTTAGAAATTCACAAATACAGGAGTAACTCAACGGGCCAGGCAGCATTTCTGGAGAGAAGGGTTGGAGAGTGATGTTTTGTGTCGAGATCCTTCTGCTCCAGACATCAGTATCGAAAACATTTTTATTGGACTCCATGGCAAGCATATTGTTGCACAGATAAGGGGGCCAAAACTGCATATATAACTCCAAAGAGGGTCTAGACATCCTTACTCCTTTACTTAAATGGAAGTCAACCTACACATTTGCTGCATCTGAATGCTTACTTTCAGCGACTGATGCAAAGCAACGGTGCCCAAAGAAGGATCTTGACCCGAAACATCACCCATTCCTTCTCTCCAGAGATGCTGCCTGTCCCGCTGAGTTACTTTTTGTGTCTATCTTCAGTTTAAACCAGCATCTGCAGTTCCTTCTTACACAGAAATCCTGGTCAAATTGGAATTTTCCTATTTTCAATCTACCACCACTGAGATAATTATCTGCCTTTCTATTTTAAGTCGATAACTTCATATTTATTTACTTACTGCCTAATATGCCCCCTGGCATGTTGGGCAGCAACAAAGGTCCTTCATTCCTGTCTGTTCTGGGCTAGCTTCTGGACTCTACCCCAGGTCAGGTGCATTGTTTTCACTTCCTCCTCTACAGTTTGATGCCAGGTGGTTTTGGGTCTCCCTCTTTTCCTTTTCCTTCCGGTGTCCAGTGCTGGGCTATTCTTGAGATGCTGTCTGGTTCTCTTCTCAGTATATGGCCAATCCAGTTCCAGCACTTTCTTATGTTTGGCATTTAGAACTTCCATCTTCCTGCCAGTGGTTTCCTTTCGGCTTTCACCATTGACATTCATCCTAGCATCTGTCGATAGCCCTGGAGGTCCTTCACGCCCAATAGTGTTAATTCCTTCAGTTACTGTTTCCGTAACATATTTGTTTTACGAGACAGGGCTGCTAGCCCTGTGCTCAACCTCCAACCTGGAGGACCAGTGGATCGTTCGTTGTCTCGCATCTACCCTTCGACCTGTCCGGCATGGGAGACCCTAACAGGAGACGAATCTCCTGCTAGCATAGCTCTAGGGGTCACTGAGACACACAAGCTCCCCGACCATGACAAGGTTGCAATCCAACGGGGAGAACTTCATATTTATCCAAATTAAATTGGATTTGCTATGCATTCACCCACTTATTCAGCTTATCTAAATCATGGCTTTTGCATCCCCTTCTCAACTAGCATCCTGCCCCACCACCACCAGGAGCTTTGCGTCCTTTGTGTAAATCCGAAATATATATATGGAATTTCCATTGTACCTGTACCCCACTATACTAATTTTTGTGACAACTTGAACAGTTGGAGCCCAAACTTTGATCCCTGTGGCACCCTACTGGTCACTCCCTGCCACATGGACAATTCCTCATTTATTCCTCTCTGTTCACTGTGATCCAATCCACGCCTGTATATTAGTCTTAATCCTACTTGCCCCGTTAATTTACATTTTTTATTTATTTACTAAAACATATCTCCTTCAGTTTCTCCTTTTTGAATCTTAGGTTTCCTATAATTTCTGGTTGTTTATTGTTCAACTATTCTGCTTTTTCTTTGATCCCAATTCTATTCCCCATAACTCTTTATTAATCAATTTTATGTTCATGTATTTATAGAAGCCTAGCTGTGTCTACTTCCAGCAAGCTTCTTTTCAAACCATCTTCTTCCTCAATATTTTTTGTCATCTCTTACTGAATTCTAAATTGTCCCCAGTTTTCAGACATGCTAGTTTTTCTGGCAATTTTATGTATCCTCTGTGGATCTATTATTATTTCTAATTCTTGAACTAACTTTGTTCCAGACAGGATGAATAATTGTTGTATTTGTGTACTTTAAAAAAAATATTATCCACCATCACCTCAATCTATTGAAACAAATTTGTGCTTTATAAACGTATTGTTCCTTTGTTCAGATCTGTCCTTCGTTTCTGATTCTACTGATAAATGATGTGCAGAAGTAACTCAGCAGGTCAGGCAGCATCTCTGGAGAACATGGATAGGTGACATTCTGGGTTGGGACCCTTCTTCAGACTATAGGTGATGTTTTGGGTTGGGGCCTTTCTTCAGACTACTAATTTTACTACTTTACCCTCCATCATAATGAAATATTCAAACATGTGACTACACGTAACAATTATTTATTATTCTTTTCTCATAGCACAATGCCCAGGCTAGGTTCCTCTATAAACCTTCATGTTCACACTCCCAGGAAATCCTCCAGCAGTTTTTTCCTACTTAAAAAAAAAAAATCCATATATAGACTAAAGTAACTCACGAATATAGTTGGTCATGTTCTTGCCATGCATCTAATTTCTTGTTTAATTCCTCCCCTCTCACCATTTCTAATTGGCACCTGGGTGTGTCTTGTTTCATCCGTAAATATTTCAAGCCAGTATCCTTCCTTGTAACTGCATTGATCTCCTCTTTGACAGTAACATCACAACTCGTTTCCCTTTTGACTGTCCTTCCTAAATACTGAATTCCCCAGGATGTTCAGTTCCCAACCTTGGTCAGCCTGTAGCTTTATCTCTTTAACAACAATTAAATCATAACTGTTTATTTTATATATTCACATATTCAATCATAACTGATAATATCCATTAAAAATGTATATTATTAATGTACATTATCCATGCATTAAGGCAAAGTAGCTATATGTCATTTTAACATATTAATCTGCTTGGCTTTCTTTTTGCATTCTTATACTAATTGCTTTGCATCTTTCTTTTCTCAGCCATCCATTTTGCTTCATCCTTGTCTGCCATTCAAGAGAAACTGAAATATGCCAAACATGGTGCCAAATTAAACTGATGTCATCTGCCTGTACATGATCCATTTCCCTCTGTTCCACTGCTCTCTCATTTATGATTTATTAAACGTGCACCACCTAAACCTCACCATACCCTCTCCAATTACATTTAAGTCCTATCCACAACCCACGTTATGGGATTTTCCACAACACTATTTCCCTGATGGCACAGTTTCCTTTTACCCCAGAATTGGTGCCAGTCTGTGTGAATAGGGACCCATTTTTCCCCCACACCAAATTTTGAGCCAGACTATGGCATCGGCTTAGCATTCCAGAAACCTGATGTAAATATGTAGAGAGGAGTTGAAATCCCACTACAAAAGTGTTTTTAATAAATCTGGAATTAAAAGCTAGCTGAAGTAATCATTTTTGACAAATATTCCCAATATTCTACTCTTGCCCATCCCTGCTCTCCAAAATGGCCAGTCTTGGCACTCAAGTTAGGATGAACAAAGCCAGACATCCACTGTGAATTAGTAAATTAATAATGTAAACTTCTGTCAACATATAACAGTGGTATTGTTGATCACTATGTTGTAAGATACTGATGAGCACAGTGTCCAAGACATTGTTTGCTTCATTGTTCAAGAGTACTCGTTATTATGGCTGCAGAAAAGCATTTTTAAGAGGCCCCAGTAATGATTTAATATTAAATGACACATTTAGTTTACATAATATGAAAGCCAGCAGCCTGGTTCATTAATTCTAAAACCGAGCTAGAACAAATTAGTTACATTTTGCTGACAAATGCAATATTTAAAAAATTGCTCAATAAACTGACCAGGTTTGTGGATGCCAAACTGAGGAAGATAAAAGGAAAAGCAGGCCACTGTTGGTAGGGAATCACATGACATCACAATCTCCCTCTCCAATTCTTATCTCCAACATTGCCATCTTCTGGAAATTTGATGCTGTTGTCCTTACTATGCTGAAAGGTGCTTCTATTGCCCATTAAATACTTCAACCCTACCTCTCTCCATCCCAAAATACCCAGTGTAAGATACAGTTCTCAGCACTGTTGAAACTTCAAGGAAACTAGAGTTGAACACTCTGCATTCAAACTTCAACCTAAAGTTTGAACATGGAGCATTAACCACTGGTTTATGCCTTAGGCAAGAAATATACAGACTACAGAATTAAAAAAAACACACATATACACACACACACACAATCAGTTGTGTTTATTTATAATAACATGCAAGGATCATGCACTTCAGAAATTTAAGCAATATTGACAGTTCAGTACAAACCATATATTCATATCATTCTTATACATATGGCTGACGAAATTAACATCTGCATAAACACAAAGTCAGTGAAATGCCAGGATATGGGCACAGACGGGGGATTTTGTATGTGGAACCTAAACACAACTGTTAATAAATATTAAACCATTCCTGTTTGGATTGACAAACATGGGGATTTAGCTCTTACAGCTAATTAAGTTTAGTGTTAGATGAAAATAATTGAAGAGATCACACTATTAAGCGCCATTATTCGGAGTAAGTTATGGGCTCGAAAGGTCGAATAGCCTACACCTACACCTATTGCAGACTAAATCCTTGTAAATAGCAAATCATATCCTTGCAACAGCAATTCAACATTAGGCAGCAATATTAATCAGGAATCTGGTCTTAAACATCCTCCCCTTTACCCCACACAGTAAACCTATTCTGGTTAATTCATCTTGCTCTTTCAAATTTAATAAATGGGAAAGGTTAAGTATTGAATCTAATAAATTTGATTAATTAAAAAATAATAATAATTACTCCAGACTTGCCAGGCAAAATTAGGTTTGAAACGCAAGTCTGAGGTTGCACACCAACGATAAGGGATTCTGACCATTGAGATTTTATCCAGGGAGTCCCTGCATTATTTCCTGCTGTTCACAGACATTGCACCTGTGGGTTTAAGACAGATAAACCGTATTGTATTGTAAGTGAGGTTGGGGGCTTCTTCAAATGTAAGTATAGAAGGGGAGCTAATCCTTATGACTAAACCTGTTCAAATGAAAGATCTCAATGTAAACAGTTTAGGTGTTACAATCTGCTGGTTAAACCAGAAATTATCAGTACAACTTACTTCTAAAAAATAAAAGCTGCATACACATTGTGCTGTCATAAAATCAAAATTACTATCAGTGAAATAAGTTAAAATGCCATGATGACTTTTCGATACTGGGGTTAGAGGGACTTTCAGAGAGAGTTCAGAAGGTGGTGTTTGAGGATGGGGGAGAATGGTGGTTGGTGACAGGAGACATTCCATACTGTAATTTGTGGCCGTGCATCCTCTATGCTCTTCCTAAAACATTTCAAATAACATATAACATATGTTCTTTTGCCAATGATTTTTAAAGTAACAACATTTAACAAATCCTGACAAAAGGAGTTTGCACTGACCAGCACTTTATTAGCTTTGACTAAAATGTCATGTTATAATCAAGTATCCGAGAAAATAAGTCTGGTTTGGAAATCTAAATGTTCTTCCTTGGAATTTATTTAGTACTATCTATAACGTCCATTGGCTTCAATTTAAATCAAGGCTTCATTAACCATGTCTTGCAAAGTTAACTGCAGTTTTAAAGAACAAAACTACCAGCCAAGATTTCTACCTTATTCCTTTACAATTTGTGTGTTTCTTTTGAGGGTGGTTAAGTGGATAGTAGTTGAAATGTGGTCATTCTTTTGCATATTGATTGCATATACATCCTTGACTTATTACCCACCTGCAACCCACCCCTCAACCAAAAGGGATGTATTTGGTTGAGTTAACCCACGTTAAATAAAAAATAGGCATTCAAAAAAAAGATTATGTGTAAACAATTCCCATCCACATCCCACCCAAGTTGGTCATAAAACACAAGTGAACAATATTCCCATCCTCATAATGGTACCCAGGATTCTCTGCTCATGGCATATATTTTTTTGTGGTTGGTACCAGTTATCTGAAGCATCAGTAATCGATGTATTTCATCATTGAGTAACAATTTATAATAGATTTAACGATCAATAAAAGGTATCAACCCAAAAAAAAAATATATATATATCAAACCTCATCAGTACTCTGAGAATTGGTGAAAGCACACTTCAACAGTCATGAAAAGCTCAAATGAAACGATTCATAAAGCAGGAGACTTTTGTTACTACAGAATAGCATTACTTGGAATAGTTGAGGCTAAGTAGTATTGTTTACAATTCACTTGAGGTCATCAATTATTACTACACCATTTCAGATGATTAGAATGATGTTCCCAACGACAGTTGATCAGAAGGAATTTACTGCTTCATATATTATCGTTATACATCATAATATTCCACGAAACAAGACTCTATCTGAAGTTCATTGCAACTAATTATTTGTGCAAATCGCTTATTTTTGTTATATTAGCAACAATGGCATGTTATCAAATAATACCTCACTACTAACAAATGAATCCTTTCATAAGTAGACATTAAGAATTTATTTTGTAACCACTTTTATTTTTACAATAAATCCAACTGTACATTAATATTCTTCTTAGTATTCCTATTAACCTTTTATACACTTCTGAACAACATATTTCCACATAGGCATTACACTCTGTCCAGATATACTAGGCTGTTTTTCCCCCCCCGTTTTCTTCCCTTATAAATAATGCTTTACAATAAATATCTGAATCAGACGTTACTTTAAACTACTGGGTAGCATGTGCAGCTGAAACCTTAACTTGCAGAATGTGGCAATTACAAGCCAGACTAGCTTAATCAATCACATAGACTTTACATTAATGATGGACTAGGAAACTAATTTCACAAGCACTCATCTCTAATGAATGTTGTAGAGCCATAATCACCACTGTTCAAATGGCCAGTTTTTATAGATCTTGATGGTTCAAACGGTAACTCCACTGAGGTTACTTCTGCTGTTTTATTAGTTTATGACTTCCCTTTTACCAGTCACATTACTAGACTGTATTGCTTAAAGGTGAACAGGGCAAAATTTATAGATGTGCAAAACAAGTTTTTTTAAACACACACGCACACAGAGGGTGGTGGGTGCATGGATCACGCTGCCAAGGTGGTGGTGGAGGCAGATAAGATAGTGGCACTGAAGAAGCTTTTATATAAGCAAATGGAGATGCAGGAAATGTAGGAATATGGAACATTTGCAGGCAGACAAGATTAATTTAGCTTGGCATCATGTTCAGCACAGATATTGTGGGTCAAAGGGCCTATTCCTGTGCAGTACTTTTCTATCTTCTATACATTACCCATGCCCCATAAAATATAAATAGCATAGCAAAAAGCAACACTCAGACCTTATGAGAATGTACAGAAAAAGAACTACCATGAAAGCCTATTCAGCGGTTGGAAAAAGCTCTGCCAACCAATTTTGCAACCTTCTTAATATTTTCACATTATAAAGATATGAATAAAATTAATCATATGCCCCACCATGTCTCCATTTACTGCAAAAATACATGGTAATAAGGGCCATAACCAGTTTTGTACCATGAAACCCAATCAAAATTACACTGATGTCAACCCATCAGTTTCATCCGAAGATACAGAGACATAGAAACATAGAAACATAGAAATTAGGTGCAGGAGTAGGCCATTCGGCCCTTCGAGCCTGCACCGCCATTTAATATGATGATTTTGTGTTCATGCTGGATATGCATTTCATACGCTTTCACTGTATGATTCATTGGATTTCAAACCGCAACCAGGGGGAATTTCAGGATTCAGCTTCAAAGCAGGATCTTGTATCTGGCAGGAGGCCAGATTGAAATGGCTTTCAACAGGTACTTTAGCTGGAAGCAGGGCTTGAATTGATTGACCTTGTACTGTGTTAGGGTTCCATTGCATGATCATACATCTCAGCAAAAGGTGTTGCCATGTGTAGCAAGGACTGCAGCAGTCAAGATAATATTGATTGAAAGTCCCCTCCCCCCATGAAAGCAGTGTTGGCCTCAATAATACAGAAACATCTGTGCACGAACTAACAGAAAGAATCCATGGTTGTGCTCCACAACTCACTCCCAGCAGTTCCAGTTTATCCTTCATAATGTTTGAGTGAAACCTTTTCCCAACTTTAGGAACTGATTTTCCAGCCAGTACTGCTGTCACAGTAAAGTCGAATACCTATTGCATGCATGCATTGTTGTCACTACTGCATAGTCAGAGGCAGAGGTGCATCAATGCATGCAAAAGCAAGCAAATAAAATTATCAATGGGCACCATGCATGTACTTGTGCCAATTGTATTTCGCAATCAAATATATACTTCAGTCATGTAGATGATAAAAATCTTCCAACACAATGAAATTTCATGCCACAATGTTTCAACCTCCTTCGGATTGTAATCTTATGTAAAAAATGCAAGATAAACACAGATTTATCACACAAATGGATTATTTTGTGTGTGCGGGAGAGAAACCTCAAACTTTTTTTGCTGTTCAAAATATTTTTGCAGTGCCAGGGAAATTTAAAGTGGTCGAAACAAAGAAAAAATCGGGAAAGAAGCACTCATTAAGTCCAGTGGTAACTGGAGAAGGTGAAAAGGTTTCAGGAATATGACCTTGTGAAACTCAGCTTTTCTTTCCAAAGCTCATGGTTGACTTGTTGCTGAGTGTTTTTAGTTTTTGCTGTTTTTTTTAGTTTTAGTAAGTTATTGCTTCTTACCAAATATTTGAGAATTTTTGTGGAAAGTTAATTTTTCATAATATTAAAAATTGAAAACTTGTGTTACATCCAGACATAGCTATTCAATCCTGGCGTACTTCCCTGGTTTTATCTCCCTCAAATCTACTGTTGAGTGTTAAGTCCTAACAATGTCATCCGAACATTGCTCCAGGTAACAACAACTTAATGTTAATGAGCGAGAGGCTAGAATTGGAATATCTGGATAATTTGTCCCCGCTAATCTCTACAATCTTCCAACCTCCCCATGGCTATGCACTTCTCCAACTGTCAACTACCAGCACATTCAGATCCCCCCGTTCCAGGCTCTTTTTCATCGTTGAATATATTTATCAGCTGTCAAGGAAATAAATTTGACAACTTTTTTCCCCAACCCTTCCATCTCATCTCATCCGATGTCTTTTACATTCACAGTTTTGACCAATTTATGATCATCTGCTTAATAACTTTAGCTGGTCAATTGTTGCCAAATGACACACTGGAATGAACTTGCTTTGATCATGACACTACATAGATAAGTTATTTTGTTTAAAAAAAAGTTGAGTTTTAAAGATCCTCACAGTTTGACAGCCTGTGAAGCACATGACAAATCTGGTTATCCACAAAAAATGCTCAAATCACGGTGAACAAACATATTATATTAGTAGTGATTAAAGCTATGGCCTGCTCATTTTTCAGATACGGATGGGATTGGGCAACTGAACAAACACATAAATGCGAAACAAAGAATCAACTACTTTCCAAGTCCCTGCACCACACCACACCTTGCCTAACAGGGGACCTGGATGTTTCTCTCAAGTATCTGTGAAACCTACCCCCCCCCCCCCCCCCCCCCCCCCCACCACCCCAACACCAAGGGCTGTGTGTATTAACATATATTGCACAGATGAATTATTTAACTACACAAACCATATTCTCCTACAGAACTGGAAAAGATCTATGGAGAAAGTGCAGGCAAGAGTTAGAATTGAAAATAGTTCCAAGACTTATTCAATATGAACACACAATAAAAATGTCATGGATTTATCTGAGAATAAATTTACTGTTAGTGCACTGTTCATAATTAAGACTGTTCACTAACTTGCATTTATATATTTTAATGTGGGAAAATACCCAAAGATGCTCAAACAAACACCAAGTCAAAGGACATTAAATGAAATAACATGGTTGATTTTAAGGGGGGGGGGGTCACAAGGGAGGAGTGAAAGTGGATTTCTGAGCTGAGAACTAAGATGATCTAGCTGTAGGCACCTGTCCCTCTTAAAGTGAAGGTCACTGCTACCAACATAGCTGGAAAATAAACATTCCAGTGTTACATTAACTCGTGAATATCTTACTTAGTGAGCTCAACTTGTTCCCACAAATAACGACCAATTATTTGTATTCAGTTCAAAAACATCTCTGCTGAAACAAACGCCAAGTTTGGGAACGAGAAAATTAAATGCAATACTGTGTTTTCTAAGATTTTCAATAGGTCATGTGGAAAAGATTTATTGTTAATTTTTACTTCGATCATAAAAGATAATAATGATATATATCCAAGTTTTCAGCATTACACAATCCCTTTTCTTAGCTACTCTTAATGGTGAAAAAGGTGGATCAAAAAGGCAAGATAAATCTGAGAGAATGTGAAAATGTAAATCTACTGTGGCCACATTTGAAACGACTGTAGTTCTACTAGAGTTCTACTACTCTAACATCACTGTACTTACTACCATGATGGTTACTATGTGGCCAATTCTTTGAAGGCACAAATGTATGCTAAAATATTTAAATAATTTAAATTGAACAAAATTGTGCATAGGTTTGATTCTGGTACCAAAGGGATGAATGCAAATAAATACACAGACATTCCAGCTTTTAAAAGAAGCAAAAAAGAGAGCACCTTGTGGGAAACAGTGAAGAGAAATTTGAAACGTAACTGTGAGGCACTGCAAAAGGGATATACAAAAACAATGCAGCTTTCCTTTTTCTTTCAATAACCTTCTAAAATTGAAAATGCAAATGTTATAATTTCTATATAGACCTCACTTATCATTCAAATCTGAAGCAAGCATGGATATTTACATAGACGTGACTTCAGGAAACAGATGATTTTGCAGTGCCAACATCCTGTAAAAATGGTTATCCCCTCCAAAAGACTGTACATTTGCCACCAGGTTTCCTGCAATATCACATTGACACTGGGTGGTATAAACATTCTGTTGAGATAAAACCAATAGCACTGCCCACAAAGCTGTCACCAGGGTTTAAAGTAAAGGAGACCCTAGCGCGCATACATATGAGAAATTACTATTTACCACTGCATCATACAAAGCACAAGTGGCTACTTGCACAACAGTCAGTATCTTAACAACAGTTTCTTCAGCATTTAATGGTATATTTTCTAGTGCAGTTCTAGCCACAATACATTACTTAGTGTTATACTTTTATATAATTAGTTAAATGCTCTAAGGTATAGATTAGAAAAAAACTGATGTTTTCTAATGTCCCTTATAACATTGACAACTTCTATGATATCTGTTAATCAGTACAAGGTGCTCTGAGCCAACAGTTTTGAACTCTAGTTAGAGGAAATAGTTTACTGAGATAAAAAATTATTTTTTCAAAAAATACTGGTTAAAATGTTAGTGCTTTAAGAACAACTAAACACCACACAGTAATGCCAAAATGGTCTATTTCTTTTCCCACAAATAGCCTTTGGCAAGATACAGTTTAATCAGAAGTATGTCCTTTGGGGTCAAACTATTTGGGTCATGGTACATTTAAACATCTAACTGTATATATGAATAATACTCAATTCTGTGGCAGCATTTACAAATATAGTGATTTGAAAACATACTTTGTCAGATTTTAGCTAACAACCACAGCAACAAAGGCAGTTTTGGGAGGGAGGAGCATTGAAGGAAATGCGCAAAGTAATTCAGTGCATCACCAACTATGTTTTAAGGAACCATAACCACAGCATCTTGCCAAATAACAGATGAACCACACACGTGGTACACTCAAGAAAAACAGTTATTTACAGAGCAAAGAGGGCATCCTTGGATCGGTCCGGCTTCTTCATGCTTGCAGCTTGCACTGCTGAAGGAGCAGAGTTGCTTGAAGGAGACGATGACAGATTTGGGAGTCTCTCTGCTGCTTTTGCTCTTTCTTCCAAAAATTTGTCAAATTCTAAAATGTGAAACACAAAATTTAACAAACTCTTGAAGACTGCTTGCTCCTTTTAGATTGAAGCCACGGAAAAACCTCAGCCCTAAATGAGAACACGTGCAAATAACCTGGTTCCACACTAATGCAACACGAGACACCAGCAAAAGAACAAAGGGTATGGAAGAGTCAACAGTTTACCTCTGTCACTTCAGCATCTCTTCTAAAGCCAACTCACAGTAGGAGAAATTGCATATGGTGCTTCAATCTCTGCCCTGATTATGTCTAACTTTTATCAATTAAATGTATGACAAGAAATCTCAACCTGCTATTTTAAACACACTTTATAAGTTCAGTATAACAAATGCTGATCCACAATATACTGCTTTGGTTTTTTTTTTAAACTGTATTAAAATGCTATGAAGTAACTCACCTTCATTTGTAACCCCTTCTTCCGCATCATCTCCCTTCTGAAATTTAAAACAAAATGTAATTTTAACTTCAGTTCGCTAAAGCTGAAGAATACCCCATGGACATTAACAAAATATGACAAAACTGGAATATTTTGTTCGATTCCTCTGAAAATATGAAACAGTGTTTCACTTTGTGAAATAAATCATGCACAGAATTTCTCCTACAATTTGTATCCTCCTCGATCTACATTGTCACTCTAGACAAAGTGTGACCGGAAGAACATAATGTCACCAACTGTTCAAAATATTTAACACACACACGAAAATCAGTGAAGATATTGTAGCAGAGTTGAGAGCCTGGGGAGAAAGTAATCTTCTGTTGCTGCACTAAACATACACAGTTCATTCTCCTCTCCCCTTCACTGTTTCATTGGAGCCAATGAAACATTAATAAAAATTGCAAGATTTATTATTTTTTTAAAAGGGAGAGTAAATACTGATTTTGAAAAAGTGATGGCGGCTCCTGCTATTTTGTCCATCAACAATTCACTTTGTAATCCATTTCTGCATAATCCCCACTCAGTCAGAATACAGGAATAGTCTACTCATACCGAGGTGATGTTAGGAATGAAGCCTGCATGATCAAAGCAATGAAAAGATGCTTCAGACACCAAGTCAACTATTTTGTTTAAAGCAACCTACGTTGCTGCATCTTATATATATTTTTTGTAAAGTCTGACCATGTCTCGTTCCAACTGACCCTCTGTTGCTTCAGGACTGAATATTGCTCGTTTATTTGAGCTATGATACAGCTATGAAGCAGCCATGATTTTTGAATGTCAACCACACTTGATAACAAAGTTCATTTTCTAGATTTCTCATAACATTGCAAAGCCACCACATCAAAAATCAAGATCAGTTTACAGAAATTTCCCCAGCTGGAGTTTAAGTTCAACAATCTATAGAATGATTAGACATGTCACTCTGTGAACATTATGTGCAATGGGAGAAGGAATTGGTTTATATTTGGATCTCAGTTTAAACAGTGCAGTAATATTCAGCACAATTTGCCAAGCATGATGATTTATGACATGGTGATTACTCAAATGTAGGAGGGTATAGAGCAACATAATGATACACGAGTGACGCATATTAAAAAAAAACAAGGTAAAAACAATAGAGTAGCCAAGAAATAAGACAAATTAATTAATCAAGAATATTGGGAATGAGATGCATGCAAGTTATTCCACAGCATCATGGCAAGTAGCACATCTGGTTAAAGCACTACTTTTATTTTTTTTTAAATACAAGGATGAGGGACAGAGACAGTTCAAAGAGAACAGAATCAATATAAAAATAGTTAATCAGCTTGAACTCCTGTTTTTAGTTCAGCCATTACTTATGTACTTCTAATTTATGATTATTTGCGATGTTGTCCTACTTAGCTCCCTGAAAATCCTTTCCATGCCATATACATTCTGTGGGTAAGAAAGCAGATAGAATCAAATGGCGTGCAAACAGGCCCTTCAGCTAACCTTCAGCCCACACTTGATCCATGCCAATCAAGTTGGCACACTGTGCTTGTCTCATTTACTTGCATCTGGCCCATAGCCCACTAAACCCTTCCCAACCATATATCTGTCCATATGTCTTTTAAAAGCCACTTGTATAGCTTGCTCTGGCAGCTCATTCCAGATAAGGACTTCCATACGAGTGAAAAAGTTGCCCTCGAGGTCCCTCCTATATCTCTACTCAAGGCCTATAACATAGTTTTTAATCTTCTATCCTGGAATACAGACTGTGAGCATGCACGTTATCTACGCCTCTCATTATCTTGTACACCTCAATAAGGCCACCCCTCAGCCTCCTACGCTTCAAAAAAAAGTCCCAGACTATCCAACCTCTCCCTATATCTCAAGTCCACAAGCCCAGGTGACTCTTCTACACCCTTTCCAACCCAATGACATCCCATAGCCGGGTGACCAGAACGGCACACACTACTCCAAATGTAGTCTCATCAAAGATGTCCTAACCTTTGCACTCATTACCCTTCCAAATGAAGAAAAGCATGCCTTCTTCACCACACTCCCCACCTGACTCCATTTTCTAACCTTACTGTGTAAATCTCGCCTTGGTTTGACATATCAAAATTTGCAGTGCATTCAGAAAGTGTGTAGACCCCTTCACTTTTTCCACATTTTGTTACGTTACAGCCTTATTTTAAAATTGATTAAATTATTATTTTTTTAAATCATCAATCTACACACAATACCCCAGAATGAAGAAGCGAAAACGGGTTTAGAAATGTTCACAAAGTAATTAAAAAGAAATAACTGAAATATCACATTTACAAAAGTATTCAGATCCTTTGCTATGACACTCAAAATTGAGCTTAGGTTTATCCCGTTTCCATTGATTATCCTGGAGATGTTTCTACAACTTGATTGGAGTCCACCTGTCTATATAAGGTTCCATAGTTGACAGCGCATGTCAGAACAAAAACCAAGCCATGAAGACGAAAGAATTGTCCGTAGACCTCCGAAACAGGATTGTGTCGAGACACAGATCTTGGGAAGGATATAAAACAATTTGCAGCATTACAGGTCCCGAAGAGCACAATGACCTCCGTTATTTGGAAATGGAAGAACTTTGGAACCACCAGGACAACAGAAGCAAGATTCTCTGGTCTGATGAAACCAAGATTTAACTCTTTGGCCTGAATGCCAAGTGTCACGTCTGGAGAAATAAATTAATGATGGATCTTTGGCCTAAACATTATGGAGGGTACTGTATATACCTATTGATCTCTTTGTTATGCGATTGAAGAATTATGTGTAAAATACTGGTTCTCATGCATAAGATATTTAATGTTTCCGTCTGAAGAAGGGTCTCGACCTGAAACATCACCTATTCCTTCGCTTCATAGATGCTGCCTCAACTGCTGAGGTTCTCCAACATTTTTATCTACCTTCGATTTTTCCAGCATCTACAGTTCCTTCTTAAACATAATGTTTTGTTCTGTTCTCTTCTGATTTAGAAAGCGATTTGACCTGTCAAGTTTACACAGGCTGACAGAACAATCCCACTTCCCGACTTATTTTTGGGTAATCTAGATCAACTCAGCTATTATTCTTTTTGGGAGAAAGGAGGATGCACCAGCACAAATACAAGTTACATGAGCTGTCTTTGTGACCCTTTGGTTTGCCAGGGCTATGATACTTTTTAAGAATTCACTTATTTTAAGGAGATAGCAAGAGCCTGCAGATGCTGGAATCAGGGGCAGTCTTGATGCAGGGTCTCAACCCGAAATGTGACAATTCCTTCCACCACATAAATGCTGTTCGACCTACTGAGTTTCTCAAGCTGTTTGTTTTTTGTTCTACTTCTCCTATTTCCTTACTGTTTAGCTTTTTCCTAGTATTAAGAGCTCCTCAATTCCTCACAAAAATGTAATAGTTCATATCTCACTTTAAACAAGAATATCAATTGTTATTTAACTATGAAGTACATCCAAACGATATCTTATTTTCAATGAACTACTTACCATATGTACATAATCCCAGAGTCCATGGATAGGTCAAGAACAGAAATAATCTGATCCTTAATTTCTTAGATGTTAAAACCATTTTCAGCCTCTTGCCCATCACCCCTAAAAGCTGACATCACAATTAATTTCCCAATTATTGTTTGATGAGCTTCTATAGGCATGATGCATGGATTAAATCTGTACGATAGCTTCAACTTTTGTTTTTTTTTTAAGAAGCAAACATATTGTTGAAGTACCTTGCACAGACAGCTCCATGCACTAGAACTACAGTATACAGCACCTTTGTAAACCTTGAAAATATTTAAACGTCACTCTTCTCTTTGACTGATCGTAAAATGTGATTATTGAGTGGTGGTGATTTAATTAAATCTTGCAACAGACAGCTATGGGAACATAAAGTTTCAACAGTGGAAAATATTTTCAAATTTCAAACTCTGTGGGTGAACTGAATCATACATCTTTCCTCATCTCACATCAAGGTTATGTTTTTTTTCAAAAAAGGTCTCACAAAACTTATGTAAATGCATATGCATGGGAATAGATTTCACTTATCCCTACAAAATTTTAGACATTTTCCAACAGCACAACACAGAGTAGGATGCCATTCGCATTGTTAGGACAATGTAAAACACAATCTAGTAATGTTTTTGTTATTTTTTAAATAAAATAGTAAGTATAGTTTTACTAGAAGCTCCCCAGTCACTCCTGATGCAAATAGTATGAGGGTAGAGGAAATATTTAAAAAAGCAATGGGAAAAGTTAAATCCAAAACAAACATAAAATAGCAATAGGCCCTCACCATATCAGTGCCGAGCCATTCTTCAACGTCTTCCATGAGTGACTGTGAAACAGGAATCTACACAGCGATAGGAGAACCAAACCAGACAACCAAAGTATAACAGAAAATAAAACAAAACTTGTAATAAAAATGTAAAAATTCTAAATTTACAAAAAATATTGCAGAAAAATATAAACAAAGAAATAACAGGATCATATTTTAAAAACTACCAAGCCGATGTATAAAATTTAATGTATATGAAGCACCTGATGGCTTTTTTTGGTCAAGGTACCAAGAGAACTCAATGGCTCAATGATACTTTACTCTAATTCATTGGAGAAAGTTTTACAGATGACCAGCTTTTTCTTTAACGTTTCCTCTTCAGAAAAGGGAATGAATATATTTGTATTTGCTATATTGCTACCCTCAGGATAAATGTTAGCTTTCTGCTTGAATAAGAGTTTAATTATAATCCATGGGTATTTAGCTGTGCAGAGAATCATAGAGTCCTTTGCTTTCTTAGTAATGTGCCTTGTAAAGTTTGTGGCATTGTCCTCCGAGTTAGTGGGTAGTTTTATAGTTCTAGGGCATTGCATTAGTCGTGTATGGAAATTACCTACTTTCACAGAAGAGATGGATGGTGCATCATCTGGTTATAGGCAGAGTGAGTGCTACAAGCTAGAGTTTCAAACATAAACTGGACAGATTCCACCACTGTATAGGAGAGGTTACCTCAAAACGGCAGCCAATATCATCAATGACCCACACCATCCTGGCCATGCTATCATTTCGCCACTACCATCGGGAGGAAGGTGCAGGAGCTTGAACACCCGTGACCACCAGGTTCACGAATAGCTTTTTCCCAGCAATCATCCGGCTCTTGAACACTACACAATTATAGCCTCAACAATTATGAACACTGTGTCTAGGGTTGTACCAAGACTTCTGTTTTCACATTATTATGTTTACTTAGTACTACTCTTATTAATTTATTGATTAAAAAAATGTTATATATTATTTGTGCATGTCGCATTTTCAGGCCTGTTAAGCAGCTGCAAGTAAGAATTTCATTCTGGAGAAACTCAGAAATTCATTGACAATTAAACTTTCTTGACTTGACTTGGAATTGTGAAATCCCAACTTCTATTCTCCAGAGCAAGTTTCAAATGTCAGAACACATTTGGAACTTCAAAGTATTTTCTGACGGAAAGGGGATAATTATAAGGTATTGGCGTGATACGTAATCATTAAGGACTTCAAAGTTGTAACATCTTCATTTATTACTGTTGCTGACTGAATGGACAGAGTAGAAATCTGTTCTGAGTTTTTGGGAATGTGGGGTGTTTTCTGCCATTGCTGGTCTGCTGAATGCTGAAGAGTATTCTGCAAGGCTTTCTAGAGCAATTCAATATTATGAACTCCAACACAGAAATGCATCTCCAGAGCGATCTTCCACATACTTATACAGGTTGCATTCACACAGTTCTCCATTATTCTTTAAAAAAAATTATTAACATTACATCCTACCCGTATAATACATACCCATACAATGGAACCATCCCACCAACAACTAGAGAGCAGTCCTGAGGTGCTATCAACCTCATCAGAGACCCTCAGACTATCTTTGATCAGACTTTACCTTGCACTAAAAGTTATTCCCTTGATCAAGTATCTGTACACTGGGGATGGCTTAATTGTAATCATGTATTGTCTTTCCGCTGACTGGTTAGCACGTAACAAACGCTTTTCACTGCACCTTGGTACATGTGACAATAAGCAAAACTAAAGTCTGGCAAAGTTTGTGTTAGTCAGCTTTCATCCTCCCCAAAACAACACCAATACAGGATGCATAATTACCACATTGGGTCAGGTTTAGAATGTAAAGCAGCTATATTTATATTAGCAGTCAGTAATTAGATTTGGGTCAACATCAAGTTAATTGCAAGGATGCTTGCACAAAGGAAGTGCAAAGACTGCTTGAGTAGAAAAGCAGATATGAAACAGATCTTTTGGGAAGAAAACCAAGATAAATGTTAAATTACACTGCTGAATTGCAATGAACACAACATCTTTGAACAAATAACAGGGAGGAGCAAGGAGGAAAAAAAATTCTGGATCGTGTTCATACAATATAGAATCTATAGAGAAAAACTGTAAAAACAGAATTGCAATAAGAAACAGGAAGTTATTTTTTTTGGTCAAATTATTGTAAAACTACAATGTAAAATAGTTAATCAAATTATTTGCCTCTGAGGATGTGGACAATTAGTATTTATTAAATGTTAATCTTAATATGATAAAAGGAACCTTTTCAATTACATTCCAAAACTGCACTGTAAGTGACCTATTGACAGTCTAAATCTGATGACAACTGCTGTAATACTTATAAAAAAATATGGCGAGCACAAATTAAATATGATTCCTTTCCGTTACCCATCTCCACGTCCCTAATATCATAGGATAATCTGACTTTACAAATTTACACAAATAGGATAGGATATTGGTTGTGCAAACTGGTCCTTATTGACATCGATGGAAAACACACTGCTTTCTGCAATATGAGCATTAAATTAATTCCCAAAGACCAAAATGACACTGATGCAATCAGTGGAAAGATTTATCAGGCAAAATGCAGTTGGGGTATGGTGAAGTGGTGATTGTGCTATCCTTAAACTGGTTAAATCGTGACACCAAGTGCCAACTAAAAGTGAATGGGACTGATTGGAGTGCTCCAAGACCTGGCATAAACACAAAAGGCTAAATGGGCTCCACCCAAACCATTTTAAAATATGTTTAAAATATAAAAATACAAATCAATAAAATGCAAAACAAACTTGCATTCATTGGTATACGTACAGGAGGCAATTCACCTACTTTCCCTCTCTACACCAATGCATCTTCAATATAATCTGCAGAAAGGCAGTTGCAAACTGGTGGAAAACAAAATTAGATCTATGGAAGTTACATTGCAAGGATGTACGTCTAAACTCTGCCCACCTTGGTCTTTTACTGTGCAGTATTGGATCAGAAAGATTGCGATTAATGGAGAGAGCTGTTTAGCATTGTGCAGCAAATCAATGTGGTGAAAGCTCACCAGTCCTTGTGTCATGAGCCACTTGTCTATAGGCTCGATGGCTGGATTGTCAACTCTAACGTTCAGCTGCATCAGTTACAGAATATTCCCAAAGGCCCAGCAGTAACAAAAATCAGAACAAAGCCAAGAAAAGAAAAGATGAATTAAAGGGAAATCCACATGAGATTACTGTATTTTTAAATACACCTTTGCTGCATTACTACTAAAGTTCTTTTGAATGAATTACAATGCTTAATAATAATACAAGTTAACTCCAAAGTAATAAAAAGTGGTCACACATAGATCACAAAAGAAGTTTGTTTTCGATTGATTCAAGCTTAATGTAATAATAATAATAATCATTCCCATCAATTTGTAACATATTCCCTGTAGGAAAGATGGTTTACTGAGTGGGATAATCAACAGATTACATGGACATGCAGAACAATGAACTGGTTTGAAAATAGATGCATGGAAGCTTCTAAAATCCATTAGAAAATTGATGCACATTTGGATATTTGAAAAGGAAATGATTTCATTCAATGTGCAGCGATTTTTAACATTATTTTATATGCAGCAGAATAATAGAAATGATTAACAGCTCAATTTGTATGCATTGGAATGGAGCTCAATTTGTATTTTTTTCTCTATAATACATCCATAATCCTGTTCTGCGCATAAATTATTATGGCTAGAGGCAAAAAGGAGACAAAAGGGTTTAGGAAAAGGAGTGAAATATTTAGCCAGAGGAAGGGATAGAGAGGGAAGGTGGAATAGGATAGTGGGAGAAATAGGTATATATCGCCCGCTGATCCGCTCCACTCTATGATCTTTGCTCTCGACCTGGTCCCCTCACTGTTCAGACGGAGAGCACTGCCAGAGGTGAACAGGCAGCAGAAGGCGCTGAGGTCCTGGCAGCCGCTCGCAACCTCCCGAGCTACTTCCCACCCCGGCCACAATGCGGTGGCTCAGCACCCAGATCACCGCGGCAAGTGAGTGGTTACTAGCAAGATCCCTGACCCCCTCCTTCTCAACGCTCCTGCCCTTCCTGCAACTTTACCCCTGGCCAGAGTCCCCACATGCTGTGAAAGGAACTCTCCCCCCAATTTCTCCCTTGAACTAGTATTGTCATTCAATAAGATCACAACTGATTCAACTTGTCCCGGAGTGCTCCCGTTTTTCCCACCATCTTTCCACCTGCCGTCACCCTCCACCCATTCAGTAATTCAAAATGAAGGAGATTTGGAGCCTTGGGCAAATTGAATTGTTACTTTCTTTATTTTTATTTTTTATTTTCACGGATAGAACAATCTGCGCATGCTCGGTTTAAGTTTTTTTTTTAAAGCCGACTGACTGCCTACCCCGAGTAATTACTCACGGCACCTGCCTGAGAGGGTAAAGGTGGAAGGTTGCTTCTCAGACTGGATGCCTGTGACTAGTGGTGTGTCTCAGGGTTCGGTGCTGGGCCCATTATCGTTTGTCATCTACATAAATGGTTTGGATGAGAATTATACGGGGCAAGATTAGCAAGTTTTTTAATGATATAAAAGTTAGTGGTTTTGCAGATAGTGAAGACGATTGTGAACGATTGCAGAAGGACCTGGATCGTTTGGCCAGGTGGGCGGAGGAATGGTTGATGGAATTTAATACAGAGAAGTGTGAGGTTTTGCATTTTGAGACGTCGAACAAGGGGAGGACCCACACAGTAAATGGTAGGCCTCTGGGTAATGTTGTAGAGTAGAGGGATCTAGGAGTACAGGTGCATGGTTCCTTGAAGGTCGAGTCACAGGTAGATAAGGTGGTCAAAAAGGCTTTTGGCACTTTGCCCTTCATCAGTCAGAGTATTGTGTATAGAATTTGGGAGGTCATGTTGCAGTTTTATAAGATGTTGGTGAGACCGCATTTAGAATATTGTGTTCAGTTCTGGGCACCATGTTTTAGGAAAGATATTGTCAAGCTTTAAAAGTTTCAGAAAAGATTTACGAGGATTGTTGCCAGGACTAGGGGGTGTGAGCTACAGGGAGAGGTTGAGTAGGCTGGGTCTCTATTCCATGGAGCGCAGGAAGATGAGGAGAAATCTTATAGAGGTATACAAAATCATGAGAGGAATAGATCGGGTAGATGCACAGAGTCTTTTGCCCATAGGGGAATAGAGGACCGGAGGACATTGGTTCAAGGTGAAGGGGAAAAGATGTAATAGGAATCAGATGGGTAATCTTTTCACACAAAGGGTGGTGGGTGGATGGAAGCTGCCAGAGGAGGTAGTTGAGGCTGGGACTATCCCATCGTTTAAGAAACAGTTAAGACAGGTACATGGATAGGACAAGTTTGGAGGGATATGGACCAAGTGCAGGCAAATGGGACTAGTGTAGCTGGTACATTGTTGGCCTGTGTTGGTGAGTTGGACCGAAGGGCCCGTTTCCACACTGTATCACTCTATGACTCTAAATGCACAGTGTATTATAAGATTCCAAAAAGTTCCTTTAAAAAAAATCTAGTGCCTTCAATTAAAAATGTCAACTACATTTGTCACAACTGAACTACTTTATCTGGCTTTGCCACTGTGATTAAACATATTTTACTTCAGCAGTAGTTTTAAAACGAAGTTCTTACCTCTTCTGTCTTATTATTTTCCCGAGCGTCAAGGGCAGTTGCCAATCCTCCAACTGACTGCGAGTCTGTGTTTATTACACTACAAGCAAGAGATACATTTCAGACATACAAAGTACATTTGGCAGTCAGTGGAATAGCAAGTTACAATACAAAATCTGTACTGCTAGTACTGCACATATTCAGAGAAATACCTCAAAATGTAGAGATACCAGCAAGGGACTTACTTTTGATGCTGATCGGTTAGGGAACCGCTTCTGGTTTGTGCAAACATTTCAAAATTAGCAGAATCATGAGTGTCCGGATGGCAATTGGGCAAAGAGCTCAAGGTTCCACTTACACTATCTGTACCCAGGTCTGGAAGAAAAATTCCAGGGGCAGTTATACCAACAGCAGAGAGAACTAACATACAAATTTGATTGCATTTGGTTATAAGCTATTAAATAGACTTTTTCAAAAATGTAGCTTCAGAATTATACTCGAGTAAAATACTTCAGGCTTACATTCATTTCTATTTCAGCCACTTGTTTTTCTTGGGTTTTTTTAAAAGCTAAGTCCCTTTGTGGGAAAGTGACTGTAACACTTTCACCTTGGGCCCAGAAGGTTGTGAGTTCACTTCCTAGTCCACAGCATTGAATGGAATATTGGAGCAAATAAATGAGTGCAGGTGCGAGTAAACTCGTACCCAATCTCCTTTCTCAGGTTGGTGTAAAAGGTGTCACACCGCTGTTTTGAGAAGCAGCAGTCAGTTTCCTTTGGTGTTCCGGCCAATATTTGCCCCTGAACCTCGTCAATACAAATTCTCTTTTCCTTACATTCCATTTGCACCATACTGGGGTGTAAAAATTTGCTTTAGTATCCCTTATGTTATAGACTGTACTTCCCAAGTTACAATGTTATGGCATTGATAAAGACACTAAATAAAACAATCTTAATTTCCTAGATGTTCATTATTCATTGATATGCATTCACGTAATAACAATACGTTTACAATGTGCCTCTATATGGGGACAAGAAGAGATTGCTTTATAATTCTCACCAATACCCAGAAGTAAAAATATGGTCTTAACAAATTATTAAACTTAATAAGGCTTAGTGAACAGTATTTGTCATGATGGTTGATTCTACTGAGGTTCACACAGGGATCCAATCTCTGGCTTCCCCAATTCCCTAAGCTGCCCCAAAACAATGAGCTTACAACCCAGCGGTATGAAGGTTGATTAATTAAATTTAAAGTAACCCTTGCATTCCCTCCCTCCTTCTACTCATCCTCCTAGTTCCAATGTTCGCATCCTTGTATCCCTCTTGTTAGCACATTTTCAACAGCCAACAATGGGCCATTATGAGTTCCACCCTTCCCGAGGTCATCGGTTGCCGGCTGATTTGTTCTGGCCTTTTCTTGCCTCCAGTCCCCACCCCCACCTCAATCTTTCAGTCTGAAGAAGGGTTCGACCTGAAACATCACCTATTCCTTTTCACCAGAGATGCTGCCTGCCCCGCTGAGCTGCTGCAGCATTTTGTGTTCATCTTCAACATAGTATTGGAATTGGTTGAAATAATCATGAGACCGAGATAAGGATTAATAGTTTAACTTATTCGCATCTTTGAAAAAAAGACTTTACATTCCAAACAGGATGGCTTTAAAGAACCTCTCCTGCTATGTAATGTGGTTGCACAAAGAAATGCTTGATGGTAATGATCGCCATGTGATTAAAGTGTAACGTCAGAGTTGGTGTTTGAAACAGAGATATGGGGTTTCTATGGAAAGAAGTCCCTCGATAAAACATGGCCAGCAAGTAATTGAACAAAAATAACTTGAGCAAATAACTATAAATGTTTCCACTTTTACTCAATCATCACAGATGCATCATAATCTCTTACTTATATAATTGAAAGTATGATAAGGTAGAAGGAATAGTTATAATGCATAACAACGCATAGGAACTCAGTAAAAACATAAATAGCCTGATTTGAGTTTACAGAATCTGCAGTCACCAATAATGTTACAATAGAGAGAGTTACAATGTTACCCTCCAGAGAGTCATAGAGTGATACAGTGTGGAAACGGGCCCTTCGGTCCAACTCGCCCACACAAGTCAACAATGTCCCAGCTGCACTAGTCCCACTTGCCTGTACTTGACCATACCCCTCCAAACCTGTC